>NC_134354.1:83046163-83346163 GCF_048569485.1 Anomaloglossus baeobatrachus | reverse complement strand
GCCGCACATACGAGTAACCCCCGTAACCCCCGTACTTACCCGTCCATACGACCTCGATGTGTGCGGCGAACGTCCACTTCCTGGAGTGGGAGGGACGTTCGGCGTCACAGCGACGTCACACGGCAGCCGGCCAATAGAAGCGGAGGGGCGGAGCTGAGCGGGACGTAAACATCCCGCCCACCTCCTTCCTTCCGCATTGTGGGCCGGGAGCCGCAGGACGCTGGTAAGATCTATTCATCGTTCCCGGGGTGTCACACACTGTGATGTGTGCTACCCTGGGTACGATGAACAATCTGACGTGCAATTCTAGAGACAGGTATGATGTGTATGCGATGAACGTTTTAACGTTCAATCGCACGTACCTGTCACACACTGCAATGTACCTTACAATGCCGGATGTGCGTCACTTACGACGTGACCCCGCCGACACATCGTAAGATGCATTGCAGCGTGTAAAGCGGGCTTAAAGTTCTTCACCGTAAAAGGAGCAAGGAAAAGTTTTCTCTTTGGAAGAACACAGACATAACTATTAAACTGGACACCGTGCAGCTGAATTACTTTACACTTTATATTGCATTACTATTGATGGAATGGAGCACGGCCAATCTTCACAATCTGCGTAAGCTTAATCCTATTATCATCACACCGGCCACATTGTCTCTTCATTTTGGGAATGTTCAGGACGTGATGTTTCTTGTACAGTTGTTAATGCTGAAATAAGATTATCTTGACTATTGCTTTAAAAAAGTGGATGAGACTAACGTGTCTAGACGGTGATGAAGACGTCTTCACTGCGGACTCCCAAGAAGGAGAATATTTCTGCTAAGTCATATAAAATGAAGTAGAGATGTAGCTCAACTTTCCTAAAGATTCAGATTCACAGTCCTGTATACACTGTCTTGTATCCTCAATACGCTAACCAAGACTAAATAAGTTTTAATACCCCACTTCTTTAGCAGAATTGCCCCCACCACCTGCCACCTCTACACAGACCTGTAAATGAAGCACAATTTATTTATCAGGCTTCTGCTACCCCATCTGAGCAGCATGATGCAGTTGCAGAGACCCTGATTCCAGGGATGTGTCACTTACTGAGATGCTTGCTGTAAGGTTCATAAAATTGCTGTTTTATCTGCTGCAGAACTAGCAGATTTTTAAATGCTTAGTGCTGTATAACCCCGCCCACACCACTGAATGGCAGCTTCCTGCCTATGCACAGTGTACAGAAAGCTGCCAATCAGTGGTGAGGGTAGGGCTATATAGAGCTCATGGAGGACTACCTGATAAACCAAGTGACCCAATAACTGACACCTTGCTAGAATCTGGTCACTGTCTCCATATCATGCTGTTCTGAGATTAGGTGGCCAAAACCTAGTGATAGATTTCCCTTCAGATTGAAAAAACAAAACCCATGAAGGTACCAATACATTGTCAGCAGTTTTCGGTCAAACACTTTTCCTTCCCTCCCCTCAGCACAGTCGAGCATGCATGTGTTTGTTTGGAGGCCCCATACACATTTTGGTCCTATTAAAATCGTTGTGTTTAGCCAACTTTGCCCTCATGTGTGAGGACACCATTAGACTGTGTAAACAGTTACCTACACACCAAATATAACAAGATAGAAAAACGGTTGAAGGTCCAGGTGAACCTATAGCATTGGAGATATTCCTTATAATTTAGTTTTTCTCATAAATATTACATATCAGTGGTGCATTGGTACCACCAAAATTGGTGGATTTGGCCTATGAGTATCAGGGCTTTTAGGAT
Organism: Anomaloglossus baeobatrachus; assembly: GCF_048569485.1. NCBI lineage: Eukaryota > Metazoa > Chordata > Amphibia > Anura > Aromobatidae > Anomaloglossus > Anomaloglossus baeobatrachus. The sequence continues at coordinate 83,344,396 of NC_134354.1, read as the reverse complement.
CATAAAGTTGACCACTCTACAAATACATGCCGTAACCTGTGGTCAGAGAATGATTGAGGCAAATTACATCAATTAACAGGATAATGATCCAAGAATAATAGAGCAAAGTGCTGCCTGTCATGGACTGTCCCGGACTATCCTGAGATCTCTACCGACCATAGATGGCCTACAAGCCAAAGAGGTAATTGTGATAAATATTAGGTTACTTGAATTAGTTATATAATAAAACACCTTAAAACATATTTACTTACTCTATTTTGCTCAGTGTGGTTGTTTATTTTTATTTTTACAAACTTTGACTAACCAGTGTGTAATAGTCCAGAGCAGCGCTCAAAATTCTGCCAGTAACAGTCAACAGATTACATAAATTGTAGTGTATATGTAAGGGGATAGCAAACAGCCGCAGCTCGTATGCCAAACAAACGTTGCCACCTACTGGTTAGACAGAACTAACCGGAACTAAAGAATGATGAGTGTGTTTCCTCAAGGGAAGAGTTTGAAGGAAACGCAGGGTCAGGTGACAGCTGTAACGTAGCTATAAAATATAAAAGGCTGGGACTTCAGAGAAGGGGAGAAGTTGGCACCAAGACTTAGGGGTACTTTGCACACTACGACATCGCAGCTGCGATGTCGGTGGGGTCAAATTAAAAGTGACGCACTTCCGGCATCGCATGCGACATCGTAGTGTGTAAAGGCTCGATGATACGATTAACGAGCGCAAAAGCGTCATAATCGTATCATCGCTGCAGCGTCGGTGTAATCCATAATTACGCTGACGCGACAGTCCGATGTTGTTCCTCGCTCCTGCGGCAGCACACATCACTGTGTGTGAAGCCGCAGGAGCGAGGAACATCTCCTACCGGCGTCACTGCGGCTTCCGTAGAATATGCGGAAGGAAGGAGATGGGCGGGATGTTTACATCCCACTCATTTCCGCCTCTCCGCTCCGATTGACCGCCTGGCGTGTGACGTCGCTATGACGCCGCACGACCCACCCCCTTAACAAGGAGGCGGGTCGCCGGCCAGAGCGACGGTCGCAGGACAGGTGAGTCCATGTGAAGCTGCCGTAGCAATAATGTTCGCTACGGCAGCTATCACAAGGATATCGCTGCTGCGACGGGGGCGGGTACTATCGCGCTCGGCATCGCAGCATCGGCCTGCGATGTTGCAGCGTGCAAAGTGCCCCTTACAGGGAAGCAGACATGTGCACAGCAGAGCAGGCCTGTGTTCATTGCACCAATGTCACTATGGGGGGACCAGAATCTGGGAAGAACCTGAGACATATTGACAACAGGAGGAACCCGAATACCAAATACTGAATACATGTTGCAGAAAGACCAGTCAACCACAGAAGACCGAATATCGAATCTCCATATCAGAAGAAGACCAAACTCAACAGGTCAAGCACAGAAGCCCAAACACTACAGACTGGAGGTCAAGAGCAGCACATTGGCTCCAAAACATAAGCCGGGCGGGTCGGGACATTGCTTCCTGCAGCTCATACTTTATACAGAAAGGAAAGTTATCTGTAAGAATTGGAATGGTAACATAGTAATTTGCAAACTGACTGTATAGATAGATAGTTAACTATCTTTAGCTATTTGTGCAACGGAAAACAGTCACAAGACAATGGGTCACACTGGTGCTTCCCTGACAAATGAGAATGGAATTAGTTTAATGTTCGCAGAATCTGTTGCTTAGAGTCTCTTACGTTAACTGCACTTTATTTTGCAAAACATCAACTGTGTATTGATTTGTCCCATCTAAGTCAATTGTATTATATTGTAATTCTCCCTCAATACCGTTATCCCCCTGTTGCTGTTAAATAAACTCTATAATAGTTATCTCTGAGTTGCCTCTATGGTTGCATTCCTGGGACCTCTTGTCACACTAGATACGGGGAAGTACCAAGAGCACGGTGAAAGGGAAGGAAAACCTGAGTTTAGGGGGGAGGGAAGATGGTGACCCTTGACCGAACCTACAGCTAGTTCCTCACCACCCTAGATAGGATCCACACCTATGCACCAAGCCGGATACCTGACCCTAGGTATCCCTAGTGCTGGGCCCTAAATAGGGAACAGATGGGATGAGCTTTTCATCAACCTCACTAAACAACTATAGAAGACACAAGGAGAACACACAGGGGGAATATCATGAACTACTTATCCACAGATGACACAGGAGTTCAGCAGAGCATTCAGCAACAATACTACAGATGAGTAGAGATGAGCCACCCTACCAGCGTTTGAGTTCAGTTCGTTGAACGGAGGCTCTGTTCGACGAACGTTCGACAAACTGTTCGACGAACCACTTGAACCCCATTGAAAACAATGACAGACAAACACAAACACATAAAATCACATACAAAACACCTACAAGGTGTCCAAAAGGTGACAAACAACTCCCAAGACACCACAAACACATGGGAAAGTGACAAGGACATATACTCATGCGAAAACAAAAGAGCTGGAAAAGTAAACAGAGGAGGAGACACAGATATAGGCATGTCATGCCCTTCTAAAATCATGTAAAACACAGCAAGGGAACTCCAACCAGAGTCTCCCTTTTTTCCAAAAATTGGGCCACACACACCACTTCAGTGGCATCACTTGTGCCCTAGTTGCAAACTGGACAGGTTGATTTGCATTAAGCACTATCAAAAATACGCCAGCCTTAACTGTCCCCAGGATGACACCGGGGTTGGTAGCAAAGTCCTTGCTGAACCATGACTTGTTCATCTTGGATTATTTTTAAAACACATCAAGGGAACTCCAAGCAGAGTCTCCCTTTTTTCCAAAAATTGGGCCACACACACCACTTCAGTGGCATCACTTGTGCCCCTGTTGCAAACTGGACAGGTTGATTTGCATCAAGCACATTCAAAAATATGCCAGCCTTAACTGTCCCTAGGATGACACCGGGATAGGTAGCAAAGTCCTTGATGAACCATGACTTGTTCATCTTGGATTATTTTTAAAAACACAGCAAGGGGACTCCAAGCAGAGTCTCCTTTTTTTTTCCAAAAATTGGGCCACACCCACCCACCCCTTCAGTGGCATCAGTTGTCCCCCAGTTGCAAACTTGACAGCTTGATTTGCATCAATCACATTAAAAAATACGCCAGCCTTTACTCTCCCCAGGATGACACAGGGGTAGTAAAGTCCTTGTGGATCCATGACTTGTTCATCTTGATGAACGTTAGTCTGTCCATATTGCCACTGGACAGACGCGTGCGCTTATCTGTCAGCACACACCGGGCAGCACTGAAAACACATTCCAGGACAACGCTGGCTGCGGGACACAACAAGATCTCCAAGGCGTAAGTGGCAAGCTCAGGCCATTTTTCAAGATTTGAAGCCCAAAATGAGCAAGGAACCAGGTGCAAAGTCATGGCATCGATGTTCATTTGGAGATACTCCTGTATCATCCTCTCCAGCCGTTGACTATGTGTCAGACTTCTTGTCTCTTGTGGCCTTGCAAAGGAGGGTCTAAAAAATTATGAAAAGATTCAATAAAATTGCTGTTACCAGCACCAGATACGGTGTTGCTGGTACGATTTGACTGATAATGACGAGACAGTCCCATGCTTGGCAAGTTACAACTGGGATATTCACTCTGTGCACCACTGGTGTTTGGTGGAAAAGCCGAGCTAAGATTGAATAACAGCTTCTGCTGATACTCCTGCATACGTGCGTCCCTTTCTATGGCTGGAATTATTTTGCCAAATTTGGACTTATACTGGGGATCTAATAGTGTGGCAACCCTGTAGTCATCATTACTTCTAATTCGGACAATCCGAGGGTCATGTTGTAGGGAGTGAAGCAAGAAGGCGCTCATGTGTCTTGCGCATTCATGCGGACCAAGTCCTTGCTGTGTTTGTGGCGGCGAGGTGATAACCATGCTTCCTTCCTCTGACATCTCCCCCCAACCTCGTTCAACCGAAATTTGACCAAGGTTTCCCTCATCTGCTGAGTCTTCCATGCCCATCGACAGTTCGTCCTCCATGTCTTCCTGGTCTCCTGCACCTTCCTCAATAGTTTGGCTGCTACCATACGCCCTTGTTAATCCCTCTCCCCCACCGTCCCATGGCTGCCGGCTTGGTGATGCTGAACGTATGGACCTTGTAGAGGTTGGCATCCCTTCCGCATATGAATCCTCCTGTACTTCCTCCCCTTCCTCTTGTCCCACCCCCTGACTCCAAATAGTGTTTAGAGTGTGCTCCAGCATGTAAATGACTGGAATTGTCATGCTGATAATGGCATTGTCAGCGCTAAACATATTCGTCGCCATGTCAAAACTGTGCAGAAGGGTGCATAGGTCCTTGATCTGAGACCACTCCATCAGCGTGAACTGTCCCACCTCTGCATCTCGTTGGCCCAGGCTATACGTCATAACGTTTTGCACCAGGGCTCGGCGGTGCTGCCACAGTCGCTGCAACATGTGGAGAGTCGAATTCCAGCATGCTGACACATCGCATTTCAGGCAATGAACCGGCAGGCCGAAAGACTTCTGGAGTGATGCAAGTCGGTCAGCTGCGCCGGGTGAACGGTGGAAGTGAGCAGAGAGTGACCGTGCCCTGTGCAGAAGACCATCTAGGCCGGGATAGTGGGTTAAAAATTGATGGACAACAAGGTTCAACACGTGAGCCATACAGGGCACGTGTGTCACCTTGCCCCGGCGTAGGGCCGCACCCAGGTTTGCAGCATTGTCACACACGGCCTTCCCTGGCTGCAGGTTGAGTGGAGACAACCATTTACTAAACTCGCTCTCCAGAGCTGACCACAACGCCTCAGCTGTGTGACTCTTATTTCCCAGACATTTCAACGTAAAGATCGCCTGATGCCGTTGAGCTCTGCTGCCAGCATAGTAAGGAGGTGTGCGGGATCAGGCAGGCTTGGGGAGGAGGTGGAGGACCCAGACGAGGTTGAGGAGGCAGAAGCAGTGGAGGAACTTCCACATACAGAGGGGGGACGGCAAGACTTGTACAGCAGACCCTTCTGCATCTCGCACCATAGTTACCCAGTGCCCAGTCAGCGACATGTAACGCCCCTGTCCATGCTTACTGGTCCAAGTATTGGTGGTGAAATGCACCCTGTCACACCCATAGTTTCTCAAGGAAGCGTTGATATTGTGTGCGACATGCTGGTGTAGCGCAGGCACACCGTTCTTGGAGAAGTAGTGGCGACTGGGCATCTGGTACTGGGGCACTGCGATGGACATAAGGTCTCTAAAATCCTCTGTGTTCACCAGGCGGAAAGGCAGCATTTCTGTAGCCAACAGCTTGCAGAGGGTGAAAGTCAACCTCTTAGCTTTGTCATGGCTGGGAGGAAATCGCCTTTTAATTGTCCACATCAGAAGGACCGAGATCTGGCTGCTGTGCGGAGAAGGTGTGGAGTAGGGTGTCCCTGGAAAACTGCTGGTCTGTGAGGAAAGTGCAGGCGGAGACATGATATTGCCTTCATCCAAAGTTGGTGCTCTCGATGTCTGAGAGAGCTCTACAACAACACCTGTTTCCCCTCCCAAAACAACTGATGATGACCTGCCAAGCAAACTGCCTGTTGCGGTTAAAGAGGTGGAAGGTCTGCGTAGAAAAACATGTGTGACAGCTGTCCCCACAGTCAGAGGATGAAGACTGCGCGGATGCACTTGAAGGGGCAGACGGTGGTTGGCCCGCTCTGCTAGGCCACATTGTAGCACAGTTAGCTTCCCACTGGGACTTATGCTTGTTATTCATGTGACGGTTCATGGACGAAGTGGTCAAATTAGTGAGTTTTTGGCCTCTACTTACAGATTGGCGACAAAGCCTACAGATCACATGAGTTGGGTGATCCTTTGCGATGTCAAAAAAGGACCAGGCAATGCAACTATTAGAGCCCATGCGACCTGCAGAGCCACCCCGACTTGTGCTCAGAGGCAGAGTTGTGGCTGAGGATGCAGTTGTTGACGTGCTTCCAGTGCTCCGTCTTTGTCCAGGAAGGTGCAAGCTAACCTCGTTGTCAGTCTCATCCTCCTCCACCGCCTCTGCTTACCTCCTCGAGTGCCTGACTGTGGGTTGACAGTAATTGGGATCTAGAACTTCATCATCAACCATTTTGTTTGCACTCCCCTCGCTCTCAGACCTAACCTCTTCCTGACCTGAATGAATAGTTAAGTTGTCATTCCAATCAGGTATCTGAGTCTCATCATCATCAGTATGTTCCTCATTGTCTCCACCAAGAGTTTGTGAATGAGGGTCTACATTATGCTCAGAAACTTGGTCATCAGGGCCTGAATCAGACTCACAAAGCTTCTGGGCATCACTGCAGACCATTTCCTGATCTATACTCACTGTAGCTTGGGAGCAGACCTCTGATTCCCAGGCTATAGTGTGACTGAACAGCTCTGCAGACTCAGCCATCTCTGTTACACCATACTCTGCAGGGCAGGTGGAGACTTGAGAGCTGGGAGAAAGCAAGTGCGATTGGGGTGACAACTCAGAGGACTGTTGTTTTTTGGATTTTGAAGTTGAGGTGGAGGAGAGGCCACTTGTTGGAGCATTTGAGATTCATTCAAGCATGTTCTTTTTTTGTGAATCATCTACCTTTGTTACAGTAGTTCGGTTCCGTAAACAAGGGAGCACATCAGATTGTCCACGGAAAGTAGTAGACATCTTACTTTTGCTTGAAGATGGCCTTTCTTCAGCAGATGATACTGTAGCTTTCACACCTCCCCCACGGACACAAACGTTTTTTCCCTTTCAACGCGCCTGTTCCCCTTTCCACTAGCATCTGTCCTTTTGCCGCTCATTTTGTTTGTGACCAGATTGGACACTTAAAATGTCATAGCAAAAATGGAGAGGTGGTGTAGATTGCAGAGGTGGTCTAGCTTTATTGACAGCTGAAGAACCAACACTGACTATCCCTGACAATACAACTATGGCCCTAAAACTGTCAGCACTGTTTGCTATAAAAATTTGCCTAGCAAAAATGGGCAGGTGTGTATAATGCAGAGGTGGTGTACCTTGCTTGGCACCAGAGGAACACTAAGTTAGTATCCCAGACACTTTTAGTTGCCACTAAGTGTCAGCACTGTTTGATATAAAAATTGCGTAGCAAAAATGGGCAGGTGTGTACAATGCAGAGGTAGTGTAAGAAGCAGGACAGCAAAGGAAGCCTCAGTTTCTATCCCTGCCAAAAAAAAAATGCAGCAAGGAATTGCCTGAGCTGATGTAGCCAGACGCTGTTATATAAAGCCCTGCACAGCGTTGGCACGGACCTGCCTAGCAACAATGCCTATGAACGGCTGTAATGTAGCCCTGAAAAGGGCTGAAATTACAAGTAGTCCCTAATCCCTAAAGCGCTGTGTAGATTGCACTGTATGTCTATAGCGCACACAGCAGCAGCGGGAGCGGGGAGGTGACTGTCACCCACCCACAACAGAGAGATAATGGCGGCGACGGGGAAAATGGCCGGGTCTTATAGGGAAAGGACATGTGACATGCACAGCCTATGACACATGCCCTTGCATATCTGTCAAAAATCCACTTTGCTGTGTGTGTGTCTGTGATTTGTTGACAGCCCCACTGTATGCGCGGTTAGGAAAAAAAAAAAAATGGCAATCGGCATTCTTTCAGCTCTCAGCATCAGCACTGATCTAAACCCCATCCCCCCCGCACACTATACGCTGAATTTTGATAATATCATGATTCATAGTGACTCACACTATTACAGTGAGAAGCCAGCTAGTGACTAGCTACGTTTTTTGTTGATCGAACCGTTCTCGAACGTAACTCGAAGTACCGAACTTTTACCAAATCATTCGAGTTCATTGAACACCCCCCAAAATCACTCGAACATGAAACTGGCGAACCTCGAACAACGCTCATCTCTACAGATGAGTACAAGCCACCTGCTTGCAGCCTAGGCTTGAAGGAACTGAATAATATCCCCAGTGACCTATGACACACTTGCGACACCTGTGTCCATATACTGTATACGTAAGTTCCCAGGGTCTGAGTTCGTCTTTGGACTGTACACAGTCTGTAACGTGGGATTGGTAAAAGATATACTTAGGTCAATAAATGACATATGCTAAAGAGTGAAGTTTGGTGAAGACAGAACTTTTTCTATGAAGGGGCAAATATATGGTATTCTAAACCAATCATTAAGCAGACTAATTCTATAAGTTATATTATACATACTTCTTATATATTTTATCTATATTTGCTGTATGTATAATTTCCTCAGCACTTACCCTGTAACATCTATTTTGAACCACAGCAAATTTTCTAAACTATTAGATTTATTTCATCTTTTGCGCTGATTACATTTACGTCAGTATGAACTAATTATGCGCATGTGATTTGCACCTCATTATCTACAGTAACTAGGTAGATTTTGCATATAGCATTTCAATTCCATGCTCTAATTGTAAATCCATTATTCTTTAATGGGCAGAAATAACATTCAACTACTCTCTCATGTTCTATCCATCTATCTATTGCTTTTCCATCTGAAATATTTCTATCTCACATTTCTCTATACATCCTATCTATCTATCTATCTATCTATCTATCTATCTATCTATCTATCTATCTATCTATTGGGGTTAAATAGGGAACAGATGGGATGAGCTTTTCATCAACTCCACTAAACAACTATAGAAGACACAAGGGGAACACACGGGGGTAATGCATTAACTACTTATCATTAGATGACTCAGTTAGAAGTTCAGCAAAGTTTTCAGCAACAATACCACAAAGGAGTACAAGCCACCTGCTTGCAACCAAGGCATGAAAAATATCACCAGCACCAGTCCAAAGGAAGTAAGGAGTATTTAAACACCAAGAGAATAGTGATGATCAGCAGCTGGGTCGAAGTCAAGCTCTTGCTGGGTCCAAAAGGGGAAGAGATGTATCCAGCAGGAAAGCTACCTATACCAATGAATACTGACAGCAGGAACAATGGAAAGTCAGGAGGCATTCTGTGCAGCCAAATGCTGTGATCTTCTATAACCAGAAAAAACATGACTGTCTGTCACACGTGACACAACCGTGAGAGGAAAACCCCTTTAATGAGAGATTCCCTTCCTTTTGTTAACAACACAATCACTACTGATCTAGGGCTGTTTTGTTGAATCTATGGCACGTGGACCAGAGGAGGCACTCACAGGCCTTTCTGTAGGCACGCATGCTGTCCCCCAGGGAGCCATTGCCCTAGCACTATGACTTTATATCCGGATCCAGGGGGGTGAAAATGCTAAATGAGAAAGGATTGTCCAAGTAGAAGACAACCCCTTAAAGAAAACACAACTGGTGGGACAGAGGTAGGACAGCGTGAGGACTCCGGTAAGGGTGTTACATATACATATTCCCATCCTGGTATATATGCCCCTATCCAGGTATATATGGTCCACATACTGAGCCAATCCTGGTATATATGTCCTTATCCTGGGCCTATTCCTGGTATATACAGTCCTTGCTCTGTCTCTAACACATAAAAAAAACTTTACTTACCTCCCTCCGCTCCTACGTCCTCTACAGCCAGTGCACAGCGGCCGACGGCTGACATTGGAGTGCACATCATGGTGTATGAAGTCATTGCCAAGCACATCCAGTTAAGGTATCGCCAATGTAAGCTGTCAGCAGCTTGTATTGCAACGCAGGGACCAGTCAGGTCTCTGGGCTGCAATGCATTTCAGCAGATCCAGCACATTGGATGCACATCCAGCTGAAGCACGCACTGGGGTTGGCGGGCCCCTGTACCCCTGGGCCAGGTCATGACTTCACCCATCTATTTATCTACCTATCTATCTATAATGCTATGTGCCTATCTGCTTTCTGTATATAAATAAGCACTATGGAGGGTTTTCAGTACTGACTGTTGTATTTGAAAGTTAATTTGTAACATGTAATCACAATTTTGCACTTGGTTTACTTCTTATATGTGGGAGATTTGGAGAGAAGGATTTAAATGCCATGACCAATTATAGTCTTTCCAGTCTTCCATTTGTAAATTCCTAAACAACCCATCTCTGATCGATTCTAATTGATTTTACCTGTCTGCAGTGATCCAGCTGTGAGATTTTCCCCTGGAGCTGTCACTAAGATGAAAAAAAAAATGTATTTCTAATCGGCAGTGTCAAGCCTCATAGTGACAATATTATAGTTTGTTTTCAGCTAATTTTAGAGGATTAATGTAATTGCACATCACCACAGACAGGCCGCCATACCGGATACCGAGCTATGGGGCGGCTTCTATTGTTTTTAAGAGTTTGACACATTTTAGGAGCTGGAAAACATAAATATAAATATTCTTGATGTATAAAATGTATAAAATGTTGATGTTATATTTTTACTGTTTCTAAATATATGAGTCATGGAAAAAGCTAAACAAATGAAGAAATCACTGGCAAATCTATAGCACGTGAAATATATTGCTACACTCGGTGCCATAAAGTTTCATAAAATATTTAATGATAAAAGGTGTAGAACTAACATTAACACCAAATTGGTTGTCTGCTTTAGTGATTGCCTTTTTATGGGGGTTCCTTGAAGTCAAGGCTATCAATGGGACCACCAGAAACCCAGGAGCAAGTGTTTATTTCCCTACAGCGCCATCATAGGAGAACTGAAGCACCGCATATTTCTCTCTATGGAATGAATGAAGCTGCCGGGTCATTTACAGGGAGAGATCCTTACTTGAACTCGCTAATCTGTTTTATAGATGAGGGCATGGAACACCGGAACCTCGACGATTTTACATTATTTGGACTGTAATATGGAAGCTTATCCTGTTACTTCGCTGGCGATGACTGATATAAGAAGGCCGTATTTAGCTAAACTGATTAAAATTGTGTTGTCCTAATAACATTTTTATAATGGTTCTGGTATCTAGATAAGAAAAAAACATTGTACTGAAAAATTTTGCAACCACGTTGATAGATTAAATGGTGTCCGCAATTTTATGTTATGTAAAAACGTAAAGAACAGGAAATACTTAACCCATTCGGAAATCTTTGCACTTGTCCTTAGTAGAGCTTGACAGCGTTAAGGCGGTGAGCAGGAGTGGACCCACTGAACCACAGGTGGGCCCAAGCTTACCCTGATGTGGGAGAAACTTAACTAAGAGCCCACCAGGTATACGACATAGCCTCAGATGGTGATGATGAGCTTGGCTTCTGGTAGATGCCAGCTGCCACTCCCAGGGCAGTATCCAGGACTGTGCCAGTTGACCCCCCATGGTAGGGATGGGCTCAGGTACAGGCAGGTAAAATTTCTGGTAAAGGTGGGTGCAGGTAGGACAGCTGATGCAGATAGGTACTTAGGTTATGGCAGATACTTACAGGTATGGGAGGAAGGGCACATGAACAGGTGGCGGGTACAGGAAGTGGGTACAGGATATATGGGAACGGACAACTAGCTAGCAAGACAAAGACTAATGAAAAATGCTGCTCAAGCACCTTGCCTAGTGGGAGGATGCCTTAAGTATCTAGTGCCTTTCAGTCATAGGCTAAGAGGCACTTCTGAGTAAAAGCATGTCAGCCCTTTAAGAGCAGGGAAGGAGCGTGTGTGCCTTAAGTACGCTCCTGGGATACCTCAGCGGCATGCGCAGGCCCTGAAAGTAGGAGGCATCAGGAGCATATGTAGATGCCTGTGGAGAGGGTGCAGGCCAACCTCGGCATTAAGTAAGTCGGCATCCCTGCTACAAGGACGCTCGCATACACCTTTTATCTAGGTTTTTTTGCTTTGCACCTGTTTGGAGCCTATTTTTCATGTATTTGCCTGTGGTTGTCTTATGTCCACTTTGCAGAGTTTAGCGATTCCAGATGTACTTGCCTGATTTGTCAATTGGGACCTTTTAGAAAGTCACAAAATTTGAAGCAAATCTACTCCAGTCTTGCACTGGTGTATTTTGGCACAATTAAGGTTCATCAATATTCACTGCTTCCCCCGCCCACCCTCTGTGGCAGTGTCTGTGATTGGTTGCAGACTGCTATACACACCCCCACCCTGTGTTTGCATGTCTGAGTGATTACAGTCAGTTTGCTATATGGCAGTGTAAAAAGAAATAAATAATTTAAAATAATGACACAGGCTCTCATCAACACAACAGCTACAGGCTGCAGCCCACACTTGTAGGTTTTACCTTGGCTGGATATCAAAATAGAATAAAATAATTAATTAAAAAAGGCATAGGGTTCCCCAATTTTTGATTACCAGCCACAGTAAAGCAGATAGATGGGGGCTGGTATTATAAGGTTCGGAAGAGCCATGGATATGGGCCCGCCCGGTTTTAAAATACCTGCCTGCAGTTGTCCAGAATTGGAACATCACATTAGATTTGCCAGTTCTGGTGCTTTACCTGGCTCATCCCAATTGCCCTAATGCGGTGGCAATCAGGGCAATATAAGGGGTTAATGACAGCTTTGTTTTGTCCATGCTGATTCGACAAACCTGAATATCCACGGGTTCGCTCATCACTAGTTGTTATTTCCCCTGAGCCCTGCACCCAATCAGCGCTGGCTTCACTCTGGCCACCTTCGAAAGTATGAAACATCAATAGGAAGTGAGCGGTCAGCGGCAGATCTCCCTTCCTCTTGATGTTGAATTCATCTGAATCATTGTATCATTGAATGGTTTGTTATTGTGTTTTTCTTTTAAGACAAATGATGTTAATGGAAGAGTTTTTTTTTCTAATCTAAAATATTAGTATTCTAATTAAATTGTCTTGTTGGCATATTGCGATAAATAAGTGGGTTTTGAGTTACAATCGTGGCACTCTGTTTCTAAGACATTCGCCTTCTCTGATCTAGGGCCATATTTATACCAGAGGACTCTACAACAAAAATAAAATGGGTGTTATTAATAAACAATAGGGTCCATTTCTTGTTCTTCTTTCCATTCCCATCCCTTGAAAGGTTTGGTATAGTTCGTTCCATTGGTTACCTTTTGCCAAGCTTTTATGGATTATACAGAACTGACAAAAAGGAGGCGAGAGGACTACTTAACTGGTGAGGTTACGAGGTCTCACAAAAATTGGACAAGTACACCTTAATGGGAACCTGTCAGCAGTTTTGAGGCCTATAAGCTGCGACCACCACCAGTGGGCTCTTATATATAGCATTCTAACATGCTGTATATAAGAGCCCAGGCCACTGTGTAGAACGTACAAATCACTTTATAATACTTACGTAAACGATCGCTGTGGTGGAGTTGGGCCATATGGGCGCCTCCGGTCTCCAGGGCCAGTGCCTCCTCTTTCGGCCATCTTCGTCCTCCTTCTGAAGCTTGTGTGCATGACGCGTCCTATGTCATACACATTCGCCGGTCCCACGCAGGCGCACTACAATACTTTGATCCACCCTTCTCAGGGCAGATCAAAGTGCGCCTGCGCAGGACCTCAATGCCGGCGAGTGTGGATGATGTAGGACGCATCATGCACCCCGACTTCAGAAGAAGGACGACAAAGATAGCCGAAAGAGGAGGTGCCGGCACTGGAAAACGGAGACGCCCATATGACCCAACTCCACTGCAACGACTGTTTAGGTAAGTATTATAAATTGATTTTTACGTTCTACACAGCGGCCTGGGCTCTTAAATACTGCATGTTAGAATGCTGCATATAGGAGCCCACTGGTGGTGGCCGCAGCTTATAGGCCCCAAATCTGGTAACAGGTTCCCTTTTAAACTAATGGAAAACTTGGGTTGATATCACAAAGATCTCTGTTTTCCCTACAAGAAAGGTAGTGACATAATGACTGATCCAAAGTCACATCAGAATACCGTGGTTGATCTGAGGATACAGGTGTCACACTACTGCTTAGTAGCTTAAGAGCACAGCACAAATTTTATAATTATATTGCAGAACATAGGGATAATTGTATCTCCGCAACCAATCATATCCTGACTGTTGTAGCTGCTGAGTGGATTAAATGAAATGTAAGTCTGTGAATATGAATTCCGAGCTCATCATAACATTAGGCAATCTGTTGATGATTATCTGTTATCATAAGAGGCTCTCTAGTATCTCAGCAGGACTAACACACGCTGTGCTTTATAGTTTTTTTGTTCTCTATGGTTTCTCTAAGGGCATAGACTTATTTCCCTTTGTCAAAAACTTTGTAAAGTCAAAAGGACAGGTGGTACTTTTGTGTCAAGCCAGGAGATCACTGGTTTGTATGAGATAATACTATTTGCCACTAACATGAGCAAATTCACTTTTAGAGTGTATATGTCATAGATCTGAACTATAGACCAGTCTAAAGCCCGCTTTACACGCTGCAATATATGTTACAATGTGTCGGCGGGGTCACGTCGTAAGTAACGCACATCCGGCATTGTAAGTTACATTGCAGGGTGTGACAGGTACGTGCGATTGCGATTGAACGGTAAAATGTTAATCGCATACACATCGTACCTGTCTCTAGAATTGCACGTCAGATTGTTCATCGTACCCGGGGCAGCACACATCTCAGTTTGTGACACCCCGGGAACGATGAACAGATCTTACCAGCGTCCTGCGGAACGAAGGAGGTGGGCGGGATGTTTACGTCCCGCTCAGCTCCACCCCTCCGCTTCTATTGGCCGGCTGCCGCGTGACGTTGATGTGATGCCGAACGTCCCTCCCACTCCAGGAAGTGGACGTTCGCCGCCCACATCGAGTCGTATGGACGGTTAAGTATGTGTGACGGGGGGGTTACTCGTATGTGCGGCATGTTCAACAAATTGAACGTGCCACACATACGATGGGGGCATTGCAAATTGCATACGAAATCGTATGCGAAATTGCAATGTGTAAAGCAGGCAAACTAACTTTGGTTAGGAAATCTACATTTATATTTTGTCTATAATAGCCAATGGTTTTAGATTTAAGTGCAGCGCTATATATATGTCCCGACACGGACTGGGGACAGTCCGGCGAGAGGCCAAATACACAACTAAATGGGTGACACCATGACAAACAAGGGGTACACCAGGGACACTTAAACAACGGTGAGCCCTAGCGCTAGTGAGAGGGAAGATAGGAACCTCCTCCACTTACCTGCCACTGTACCCTGCACTCCTAGTCAGTCTCTATACAGGTTCTTCACTTGTCACCCAGCAAGAACCTGAAGTCCTGAGATGACCCTACAATAGTCCCTGGCTAGTGAATGGGCAGATGAAGGACGCTAGTGTAGTGGGTGGGCCTACCCCCTACCAGTACCAGCATAGTTAACCCGGAATTGTAGATATTAAAAATGTTGATTTTTATTATTGTATGCTGTGTTAGGGCACCCCCTAGTGGCCGGGTGGGACGGCTGTTGCCACCGGGGAGGAGGAGTCGGCTGGATGTCTAGGGGAAGGTCTGTGTGTGTGGTAGAGAAGGATCCGGGACAGCAGAGTGTGAACAGCGGTGGCAGTGTGTGTGTGAGCGGAACATCAGGGGACGCCGGAGTAACGGAGGGGAACGCAACCTCAAGGTCTGATTCCGCTGGTGTGGGTCCGGTGTGTGCTTGACCTAGTAGTGGGAGCCCGGAGAAGAGGAGTACCCAGGGCAGATCCCCACCAGAGGGCGCGTTTGGGCAGGTTGTCCCCAGCTCCACAGAAAATTGCCGGATTCTGCTGACCGGATTGTATTGTGTGAATAAATGTCATTTTTTATTCTAACCAGCTTTTGCCTGAAGACTGTTTGTGCATCATCCGGCGAAAGCGCCGTCACATACTGCCCCATCAAGTCAGTCCCCGAAGTTGAAGAAGTGGTGAAGTCAGGGGTCTGCCTCAGAACCATTGCCACGACTACACAGCCCGAGGCGACCCTGGCTCATCACTTCATGTGGCGTAGTCGGCAGGATGCGAGTCCCCTGCCAGGAACCCAAGAAGCTGGAGATCAAGTAGTGCCTGGGGCACAGGACCCTGACTACGAGAGAAGATTTCCAGTCCCCTGGTGGGAAGAGAACACAGTGCCCGCAGCGTTGGACCGGGTACAAGATGGCGGCAGGAGGACCGTTATCTGTGAAGAAGAAGAAAAGGCGCGAAATCTTGGCGCCAAAAGAAGAGCCTGGGGCTGGCCACTGCCGAAGAAAAAGCACAGAGTACTCCGCCCAAAGAGGGGAGGCGCCAGTCCCAGGGCACACCGAAGAACATGTAGAGTGGGCAGTGTACTGAAGAGAAAGAAGTACCGCCACGGAGGAGTCAAGATGATGCGTGAGGCTGGGGGAGGAATCTGTTTAAGAGCGGGAAACGAAGGCCCGCCTCCTCTCTCCTCAGTCTCAGCTTTGACGCCGCCGCCATTGTTAGGGCACAAGATGGAGACTTCCGGACAACCTGAAGAGCTTGCCACCACCATGGCTCTGGTCAGCCTAGGCCGGGGACGTCCCAAGTTTGCTGCTGCAAGCGAGGCATCCCTAATAGATCTTCCGACCGGACCGGGAGGTTCCACGCGCCCCGAGAAAGTGACCTGGAAGACCACTTGGGATGCGAAGACCGGAGGTACCGTTACAGAGGTACGGGCAACGTACGCCACTCAGCCACCAGTGAGAGACCGGATTCCGGGGATTACCTATTCCCCTTGGGAGACACCGCAGCCTGGCGCCACCGCCGCCACACCCTCTGTTCCATCTGGGGAGCCGGCCGAAGTGCCTGACGAGCGGCTGGAGGTAGATCACCTGGGCTTCGTTTGGGATCCGGTAATCGTCCCGTCCTCCGTACCGCACCCCAGAGCTCCGTCCCCGGTGCCCGATCCTGTCAGAGAACGGCTACTTACAGAGACCGTTGTTCGGGAGATAATGTCCGGTCCCGGCGCTGAGGAGCTGGCTCAGCAATTCACCACTGGGATAGTGGTGAAATTTAACCAGCGGGAGGGATATGGGTTCATCCGGGAAGCCCACACCGGGGACGACTACTTCTACAACCGGGTCCACTTGGATGTAGAAGGACTGCCCAAACGTCTCCACACGCTCTATCCGGGGGAGAGGGTGCAATTCTTGCCCGATGCGGGATGTCGCGGCCTGTTCGCGGTGGGGGTCACACGGATGCCGACCGCCAAGGAAGCGGCCCAGTGGCAACAAGAGCTGGAGTGGGAGGAGCAACAGGAACGGCGCCGGAGCCACCCAAAACCGGTACCGACCGTGGCCTCCCATTCCAGGCGCACCTTGGCAGCTGCACCGGAAGTACCATCTGTCCCGACCGCCGACCCGGAGAGGGTTACCCCGGTGGTAGCGGTGAACCAGAGTGTGACCAGCAGGCCGGTCATAGTCCTGGATGTACCACAACCCACGCCGCAACCACCCCGGGGAGCGACACCATCACCCCCGCCGGGGGCGGAAGAAGCTGTGCCAGCGGAGCCACCTTTTGCTCCGGTTTCATTCCGGAGAGTCCGCCGCCAACCGGGGCAGTCCCTGGGCGCCTACATACAGGCACAGGCGGAGGAGTGGAAGCGATCCTGGCCTCCAGAATAGATATCTGTAGATGTCCTGTTTAAGACCGGTGTTGTTCACAGACCGGCAGAAGTTAGAGTTTCAAATGTTTAAAAGTTTTGTTTGCCGCCTGCGCATCATCTAAGACCGGGAGCGCTGTTGAGCCTCCGGGCGCCATCTAAGACCGGGAGCGCTGTTGAGCCTCCGGGCGCCATCTAAGACCGGGAGCACTGTTGAGCCTCCGGGCGCCATCTAAAGACCGGGAGCGCTGTTGAGCCTCCGGGCGCTACCTAGAGACCGGGCGTGCTGCTGAGCTGTCGCGCCCTGGACTGGCGTCTCTTTTGCGGACGGGCCGCAGGTGATGGACTGGACTGAAGTTTATCACCATGATGTTTATGTTTCTTTACAGTTAAATGTTTTAAACAGAGCCTTGCCGGGAGGCTCGGATTTTAAGAGGGGAGGCATGTAGTGGGTGGGCCTACCCCCTACCAGTACCAGCATAGTTAACCCGGAATTGTAGATATTAAAAATGTTGATTTTTATTATTGTATGCTGTGTTAGGGCACCCCCTAGTGGCCGGGTGGGACGGCTGTTGCCACCGGGGAGGAGGAGTCGGCTGGATGTCTAGGGGAAGGTCTGTGTGTGTGGTAGAGAAGGATCCGGGACAGCAGAGTGTGAACAGCGGTGGCAGTGTGTGTGTGAGCGGAACATCAGGGGACGCCGGAGTAACGGAGGGGAACGCAACCTCAAGGTCTGATTCCGCTGGTGTGGGTCCGGTGTGTGCTTGACCTAGTAGTGGGAGCCCGGAGAAGAGGAGTACCCAGGGCAGATCCCCACCAGAGGGCGCGTTTGGGCAGGTTGTCCCCAGCTCCACAGAAAATTGCCGGATTCTGCTGACCGGATTGTATTGTGTGAATAAATGTCATCTTTTATTCTAACCAGCTTTTGCCTGAAGACTGTTTGTGCATCATCCGGCGAAAGCGCCGTCACACACTGCCCCATCAAGTCAGTCCCCGAAGTTGAAGAAGTGGTGAAGTCAGGGGTCTGCCTCAGAACCATTGCCACGACTACACAGCCCGAGGCGACCCTGGCTCATCACTTCACTAGCCTTACCGCTGCAGTGATACAACACACAGGGAAAGGAAGACAGACAGGGAAAACACCACAACAGAATGCTACAGTCAGCACCAAGATTGCAGTCACACCAGCAACTTCAAGAGAGGGTTTCAGTAGCTCCTTCCTCCTCCAAGAAAAATAGAAATGAATCAAGAATAACCAGCACCCTCTGCTGGTAGCAGAAGGTATATAAAGTTACTGGGAGTGGTCCAAACTGGAAACACCTGATCAGGAGCCTGAGGCTGCTGGAAAGCAAACTGACATTAACTCTCTCTGCCGCAAAGGAAACATTATGGGGTTAATTTAGTCTCAAGTATGAATGGCACAAGAAAATATATATATATATACTTATATGCTTTGGCTGCCATCAGTGTGTTTATTAATGGTTGGCTGCAGAATGTCATACCCCGCTGAATTCCCTCAGGGGTGGAAATCATCAAGATCCACTGCTGACAGCTCCCTTTGCAATTGTTGAACAATGATTTCCCAAATGTTTTCGATGGGAGAAAAGTTATGCAGGATATGATGAGTTTAAGAAATAACTAGATTACTGGTTCCACCAACAAATTAATGTAACGCAAATTAATGTAAATTAGAGTACATGGAAGGAAGACTACAAGGGTCTGGCTTCAGTAGATAATTGCACCCTCCACCATAATTCCATACGTACAACCGTTGTGATGTTCCATTGTGAAGACCTCTTCAAGGTGTTGCCCTGATGGTCTGCAAAAAAAGGTTAGAATAGAGAAATGGAGCCTAGAATGGAGGTCTAGCCACTTCAGTTAATGAGTCCCGCTTTTGCATTGAACATAATAATAGCCAGAAATTAGTCTAGAGGCCACATAGGCAACACAACCCAAAGTCTACTTCTTAGTATTCAAATATAAGGTACAATAACTAAAGTTAGATCAACTAAAACAGATTAAACTGTACCTGTTATTTCAGGTAACTTGTCAAAATACAGTCATGGTTAAAAGTATTGGCACCCTTGAAATATACCCAGAAAATTAAGTATTACTCCCAGAACAGTACTCTCTCTTTTATGTGTTTAGTAAATTGCATGCACATGGTCAGGCACCCAACAGGGTTAACAGTTGAGATTAGATCAGAATGAGAGGAGCTACACGGAAATACGGGGAGCAACTTCATGGTAATGAGGAGACATAGCTGAGTATTCAGATGAGATAGACCTAAGGTCTAATGATTTGCAGACCTACATGTAAAATGGTGTTCTTGTGCAAAGAGGGAGAGCCACACATCAGATAAAGTGTTCTAAAGGACCATGGAAACTTAACCATATATTTGATATACTGGAATATTCAATAAACCATAACCCAGACAAGGGGAGGCCAGGCTTAAATGGTACTGAGAGAAACCCAGGGGAAATAGAAGGCCCATGTAAAGAGAGACTGAACGAGAAGGAAGAGTATAAGCAGGACGCTAGTAACACTTGTCTACGTGAAAAATAACTCAATTGTGTATATTGGTAGGAAGTTATGGTCACCATATTGGAACATGAGTTCCTCTACGGGGTTGAGGGTCCAATAGAGCAGGAGTCTGTGACTCTTCAAGAATGGACTTTGTTAGTAGCAGTGAGAAGTCGTATTGACGTGACCTCTCCAATAGAGGCTTCACAACTCAATTGAGAACTGGGAGTAGCTGTGAGTAGCTGTAGCATTACACCTGGATACGTGCAGCACTCACTGGGGTAGATGAGGTCTCCTAGAATTGTTGGTTGGACTGTTGCAGGATTCAAGAGTAAAGGGTGCTTTACACGAGACGAGCTATCGTGCGATGCATCGTCGGGGGTCACGGTTTTCGTGACGCACATCCGACATCGTTCACGACGTCGTCTCATGTAACACCTCTGAGCGACGCAGTATCGCTCACAAATCGTGAGTCGTGTACTCGTCGCTCAGTTTCAAAATATTGTTTATTTAATATGGCGCCGGTTTTTCATCGTACCCGGGGCAGCACACGTCGCTTTGTGTGACACCCCGGGAACGATGAACTCAGCTTACCTGCGTCCCGCGGCACCCGCCGGCTATGCGGAAGGAAGGAGGTGGGCGGGATGTTTACGTCCCGCTCATCTCCGCCCCTCCGCTTTTATTGGCCAGCGGCTGTATGACGTCGCTGTGACGCCGAACGTCCCTCCCCCTTCAGGAAGAGGATGTTTGCCGCCCACAGTGACGTCGCTCAGCAGGTAAGTGCGTGTGACGGGGGTTTCATGACTTTGTGCGTCACGGGCAGCGATTTGTCCGTGACACACAAACGACGGGGGCGGGTACTATCGATCGTGAAATCGCACAATCTGTCGTCTCGTGTAAAGCAGGCTTAAGAAGTGCAAAGACAATGGAGTGCCTCAATTCATTGTAAACCATCTAGTCCTGGCCTGCCATATCCAACGGCAACATGCAATCTGCAGAGGCATATCACCCAGATAACAAACCATGACAAAAGCGCACACCTAGAAAAGACCCCCCATTTGCATTTAGCACTGCAGGGTGTATTAGACGAGTACCCCGCCCACGGCTACGGCCCACCACCATGTTGCATGTTCAAATGCCTGCTTGTCTACATTGGCTACATATCTTTTGTTTTGGTGGGTCATGTCAGTGAGCAGTTGGAGTTCATATAGATATAAATATTGGAAGAAAGGAAAGATCTGTTGACAATGCTTGTTGTTGGGCACCTTTCATCTGATACAATGCCCTTTCATCTAGGAACGTGGTAATCTCCAGCCTGTGGCTCTCAAGCTGTGGCCTAGGCTATGCGCACACAGTCTGTCTTTCGCGGCGTTTTGCGGGTGCGTTTTTGGCCTCAAAACTGCATGACTTTGCTTCCCCAGCAAAGTCAATGAGTTTTCATTTTTGCTGTCCGCGCACAACTTTTTTTTTAAGCTGCGTTTTTTAGCTTAAAAAAAAAAATGAACATGTCAATTCTTTCCTGCGTTTTTCTGAGTTTTTTCCCCACGCAATGCATTGGAAATACGCAGAGATCAAAAACGCAGCAAAACGCAACCAAAAACGCACCAAAACGCGGTAAAAACGTATGCGTTTTTACCGATGCGTTTTTGCCGCGGGTGCGTTTTGCTTCACTTTTGTGCATTTTTAGCGGCCAAAAACGCACAAAAAACGCAGCATCAAAAAACCGCAGCGTGCGCACATAGCCTAATTCTCCATTTATTGTGGGAAAACACTATGAAAATATGTATAAAAGCACTGCAGCTGTGCCACACTAGAATACTGCTTGGAAGCTAAAAAAAATGGAGGATGTTATAAAGTTTACTAAATAAACCCCTATTAGCAGTAATTTTTAAGTAATAATGAACATAATTTTTAATATCACTATATAGTCAAAACAGTTGAAAATAAATGTGTCCTGATTTTTCTTTTGCAATAGTTGTAATTTAATTACCCAACATTATTTTCTAAATTAATTTCTGTTTTCTAAAACTGTAATGTAATTATAATAAAACACTGATAATAAGGCACACGGTATCATTACAGCTACCATAGGTAATTGCTACAGTATATTAATGCAGTGTATTGAGTAGTCACGTCGTGCCTTATAATCAATCTGTAAATTCTGATTCTGTTGGATAGAATTAGTGAGTTCTCATTGCTTAATAAGTTCCGATTCAGTTGGGTTGTGCTCTCCAGGATTTTAAAAAAAAGAACAAACAAACCTCTAATTGCAGTGAACAATCTAAAAGAAAAATTATATATACATATGAAGGTGTGTCGCTCTTCTGAACAGATAAGTACGCTATGACTTTCAGAATTGTTGCTCTCCCATGTTCACTGTTTTGTGGACTAGCCAGAAGAGTCTGCACTCCCCTTTGACTGTTTAGTCGGACTAAAGGGGGTGTTACACGCAGCGATACCGCTGGTGAAAGCACCCGCCCCTGTCGTTTGTGCGTCATGGGAAAATCGCTGCCCGTGGCGCACAATATCATTCAGAGCCGTCACACGGGACTTACCTGCCTAGCGACGTCGCTGTGGCCGGCGAACTGCCTCATTTCAAAGGGGGCGGTTCATGCGGCGCCACAGCGGCGTCACTAAGTAGCCGCCCAATAGAAGCGGAGGAGCGGAGATGAGCGGGACGTAACATCCCGCCCACCTCCTTCCCTCCGCAGTGCCGGAGGCCACAGGTAAGCTGCAGTTGGTCGTTCCCGAGGTGTCACACGTAGCGATGTGTGCTGCCTCGGGAACGACGAACAACCTGTGTGCTCAACAATCAACGAACTTTTAAAAAGGAACGACGTGTCAACGATGGACGATTTGGTGAGTATTTTCTATCATTACCGGTCGTTCGTGCGTGTCACACGCAACGACGTCGCTAACAATGCCGGATGTGTGTCACGGAATCCGTGACCCTAGCAATATATATCGTTAGATACGTCGCTGCGTGTGACGGGGCCTTAACACTGTCCAAAAAGTGCGCAAAGAGGGGAAAGAGCGGGAGAAGGGTTTAGAGCGGGAACAGGAGAAATTAGCTCACTTGAGAGAGTGAGAAAGGAGATTTCGCCTGAGAAGTGTTTGAGAACGGTGGTGCTGGGCTGTGCGAGAGAGACTGTGACCCGGACCGTGGCAGAGCCCTTGTAACCATCGAACCAGTACCGGATTGTGAAGCTCCTGAAGTCGGCGATCTCGTAGAAAAGAAGAGTCGGTGTCCAGAAGAATCCAAGAATCTTGGATCTGGAGAAGAAGAGAAGTTCCTGGAAGTAAAGTGTGCACATGTGCCATCGAAGCATCGCAGCATCGAGTGGACTGGTTTCTTTCTAGTGGTGGTACTTTTGCCTTTGTTTCACATATAGTTAAGTTATCACCAGTTAATTCTCCACTACCTAGCACCACCACTCCAGTGGACATTTACGTTATTGTAGCCAAGCATAGAGACATCACTGAGAAAACACTTAAGCGGGCTTTACACTCTACGATATCGTTAATGAATTATCATCGGGGTCATGTTGTTTGTGACGCACATCCAGCGTCATTAACAATATTGCAGTGTGTGACACTTATGTGCGACCTAAAATGATCGCAAAAGTGTCAAAAATCGTTTGCCGCGGAGAGGTCGTCCTAAATAAAAAAATCGTTTTCTTCTAATTAGCGATGTTGTTCCTCGTTCGTGCGGCAGCACACATCGCTGTGTGTGACACCGCAGGAGTGATGAACATCTCCTTACCTGCCTCCACCGGCAATGTGGAAGGAAGGAGGTGGGCGGAATGTTTACGTCCCGCTCACCTCCACCCCTCCGCTTCTATTGGACGCCTGCCGTGTGACGTCGCTGCGATGCCGCACCACCTGCCCCCTTAGAAAGGAGGCGGTTTGCCGGCCAGAGCGACGTCGCAGGACAGGTAAGGCCATGTGACGGGGGTAAGCGAGGTTGTGCGCGACGGGCAGCGATTTGCCCATGTCGCACAACTGACGGGGGCGGGTACGATCACTTACAATCTCGCTAGCGAGTTCGCAGCATGTAAAGCCCGCTTTACTATTTGGGACCACCAGAGGATGAATGCAGAGCTTCTTTATATTTCACAGCATTCTCTGCTCTTGTATTTTCCCTTGTTTTTTAAAATGTTGGACAACCTCTTCACTGTTCAGTATGACTTTTCTTGTTTGGTCCCTGCTTTAGAAAAAGTCATTGGAGAATGTTCTTACAATAGCAAAATGACTACCAGTTGCATAAAAGTGGCCTAAAACCTCCTTTTCTCAAGTCTATACTTTCAATGCCTACTATGAAACATTTGAGAGACTCTTCAGGTTTTTCATCCTGGCTCATTGCTAAATGCTGCATCATGTCAGCACAGAATGGTCTGGCTGGTGATTCAGTGGCTTCGGCAGAGCGGCACCTTCTTTTCTGCTCTGCTCTATTGAGTGCTACTGCTGACGTCATTCCGGCTCTCAGCTGCCTATCAGAAGATGTCGGCAGTTACTGTATACCTCCTTGGCAGAGTAGCCTGGAAGAAGAAGAGTTGCTCTGCTGTCATGGGGTTCTGACTCATTGGCAGCAGTGGTCAATGACGCCTCTGTACCAACAGCAGGTACAGTCATGGCGAAAGGTTTTGAGAATGCTACAAATATTAATTTTTACAAAGTCTACTGCTTAAGTTTTTCTAATAGCAATTTGCATATACTCCAGAATGTCATAAAGAGTGATCAGCTTAACAGCAATTACTTGCAAAGTCAATATTGGCTAAGAAAATGAACTTTAACCCCCAAAACACATTTCAACATCATTGCACTCCTGCCTTAAAAGGAACAGCTAACATTGTTTTAGTGATTGTTCCATTAACACAGGTGTGGGTGTTGATGAGGACAGGGCTGGCGATCAATCAGTCATTAAGTTAATTAATTAAGAATGACACCACTAGACACTATAAAAGGAGGCTGGTGCTTAGTATCATTGTTTCTCTTCAGTTAACCATGGTTATCTCTAAAGAAACACGTGCAGCCATCATTGCTCTGCACAAAAATGGCCTAACAGGGAAGAGTATCACAGCTGCAAAGATTGCACCTCAGTCAACAATCTATCGCATCATCAAGAACTTCAAGGAGAGAGCTTCCATTGTTGCCAAAAAGGCTCCAGGGCGCCCAAGAAGGACCAGCAAACACCAGGACCGTATCTTAAAACTGTTTCAGCTGCGGGATTGGACTACCAGCAGTGCCGAGCTAGCTCAGCAATGGCAGCAGGCTGGTGTGAGTGCTTCTGCATGCACTGTGAGGCGGAGACTGCTGGAGCAAGGCCTGGTTTCAAGGAGGGCAGCAAAGAAGCCACTTCTCTCCAGAAAAAACATCAGGGACCGACTGACATTC
The DNA here is from genome assembly GCF_048569485.1 of Anomaloglossus baeobatrachus. Taxonomy (NCBI): domain Eukaryota; kingdom Metazoa; phylum Chordata; class Amphibia; order Anura; family Aromobatidae; genus Anomaloglossus; species Anomaloglossus baeobatrachus. The sequence goes on along the minus strand of NC_134354.1, from coordinate 83,319,087 downwards.
TGCAAAAGGTACAGGGAATGGACTGGGGTAAAGTCATTTTCTCAGATGAATCCCTTTTTCGATTGTTTGGGACATCTGGAAAACAGCTTATTAGGAGAAGAAGAGGTGAGCGCTACTGTGGCGCCCTGGACAAGCCAGGGGCCACAGAGAACAACACCATCACACCCCACACTCCCGGTCAGGCACACCGAAGTCAGACACAAAACCCTTGTTGCCTTCCTCCAGGGGCTGATGATCACACCAGGGGGTGGGCCAGGCGGTTGGTCCCGCCCACCGAGGAGTTCACAGTCCTGGAGGTGGGAAAAGCAGACAGATTAGTTTTGGAGGTGAAAGTGGGAGGAAGGAGAAGTGGTAGTGGAGCAACTAACTGACAGCGTCCGGGTGTGTGGCCCGGGCGGCACAGCAAGGTTGGCAGACGGTGGTGACCGTCTGCAGGAGTGGCCTATCAGAGTTACCGTAAGGACCGTGGACGGGCGGTGGCCCGGCAGTACCGGACTGGTACACGAAGAGAAGTCAGAAACCATCTGGCAGGGGCTTACGGACCCCGGCAAGGCTAGGAGTCGCCGTGAATTTGCCAAATCCGTTAGTGAAGGGGACCTCCTGGGTTTCCAAACAGCCAAGTCCCGACAGAAGGCAACAGTTCAACGAGAAGAGGGAGACACCGCCACCGCCAAGGCAACCGTTTCTCAGGGCCAGAGCCTGCAGGCAAAAAGGGGCTCCTCCAGCCCACATCCAAGCTGGGGAGCGGGTTACCGGTGGGAACCCATCGTAACTATCGACCGTACATAGGTGCAGGGAAAGGCTGTCCCCATCAACCTGCCGGGAGAAACAACACCGCAGCCATCTGTGGGACCCGTCCATCCAGCCGAGTGTTTTACCAAGAACTGTGTCTTCATCATTGGGCTGAGTGAGTACCACCGTGCCGTGCGGCACAGCGCTGCCCCTGCGACCCTGCACCTCACCAGGCCCCGTAACCCACCTGCCATCCATCCCTACTCCATCACCGGGCCCCGGGACAACCAACCCCCTACCCATGGAGGGGAGAACTAACAACAAAGCTGCTCCCTGTCACCGCTCCCGGGATCCCCGTCCAGAGCAGCGGTGGTGTCACCATTATCACCACAACCGTGGGTGGCGTCACGGACAATAAATCCCCACAATCAATCCCCTTTTCACTCACGGGCGAGGAGCGCCGCTCGAGTCCCCGGGATCTGGCCCACCACTCGAGCCACCACCGAGCAGCAGCACCAGCGGCCGGACCCGAGCAGTGGGAGAGCACAGCGTCCCCTCCTCCACCCGCGACAACTTGGCGTCACGAACAGGATCCTACCGCTCTGCCGTTGGGTAGAGGTGCGCCTTGTTATTGCCGGAGGTGTCCGGCTGAAAATTTGCCGAAGCCGCCATCTTTAGGGCGAAGAATTCCCGCTCGAGCATCTTCTCGAGTAGTGGAGGCGCGAAGGCCAAAACCCGCCCCTATAGAGGAGGAGCTGGAAAGAAACTAAGGGGGACTAATGGCGTCTGGCCGCATGTAGCTCGCGGCTCCACAAGCAGGGACGCCAGGACTCTGTGGCGATATTGGGTTCCTGGAAGACCTCATTACCAAGATGCATAACCCAACTCCCAACGAGGAAGCCCCCGCGCCCGGCACGGCGACGTGGCTGAGGGACCGGACCGTCCCGCTGAGTAACCATCTGCAGGCCCACATGCAGCTCCTCCTGGAGGAGTGGGAGACCGACATGGCGGACGTGGTGGCTGCTATGCGGAGACGTGAGGTGGAAGAGGATTCGGAGGAGTGGGTAAGGGACCTACGCCCCTGTATTCCCGAGGGATCGGCCACTGCGGCTGAGGAGCCCGGCCTGCGCCCGCTCACCCTGCCTCCCTCCCCGCTACCCGCGTTAGCTGCTGCCGCCCCGCCACTAGGCCCGCTACCCCCGCAACCGGTAGCGATACCCTGCCAACCCGCCCCGACGGATCAGCCGGCTGCAGACGCTCAGGACTCCCCTGAATCGCTCCTGTGGGAGCTGCCAGGACCGCGACCCCTTAATGAAGATATGCCAGAAGCCCCGGCAGTGATTGCACCGGACCCCGAGCCCGGGACCGTGGCATGGATGAAGGCCCAAGTGATGGAGTTCACCGACGCCAGCAAAGTCAGATATTCCTTATGATGGAGCAGTGGACCAATGAAGTGGAAACGCTGGTTGCAACCGCCCCAATGTATGGGAAGGGAGTAGATGTGATGGAGCCAATGGGTAGCCCACATCCCCATGTCCTACCAGGACCGGTCACTGCGGCTGAGGGGCCCGGCCCTGTCTCGGCCCTCGTATCATCCCTACCATTATTCATGGGGCGCCTCAGTGTTAACCAACCTGACCTACTACCCCACGCTACCGCAGAAGGACCTGATGTGCTGGATGCTGGAGGCCAGGAGGCTGCGGCAGCTGGCGGCAACCCGCCTGACGCAGAGACAAGTGATAGTGACTCCAGTGACTCCAGCTCCGGTGCTGAGCCCACCCCTGGAAGCGCGGCGGCAAGTGAGCGCCCCCGCTCCGTGGAAGAGCCGGTGGTTTATTACACCCCGTGCAATGGTGGAAACGGATACCGGGCACCCCTTTCACAGCAGGCCTGCCACTGCATGTTTGATATGCTGGTGGCGGAGGATGGGGCCGCCTCTTCAAAAGATTCAGAGTAAGGGCAGCGGAGTGCCGTGGCAGTTGTCCCCGTTGGGACCACCAGTGTTAACAGTACTGTTTAAAGTTTGAAAGTTTGAAAATGATAAGAATAATCAACTGAGAAGTCATCTGATTTGCTACCTGATTGTCAGCCTGCTTAGAACCGGTCGTTGCCAGCACCGTTGTCCCCGTGGGGACTGTTTACAAGTTGTTGCATGAGGAACTCCTTATGAACAAGCCCGAGAACTTGCAGGGCAACCACAAACTTAGTGGCTTGTAAATTATGTTGTTGTGGCTTCTACCGTTACCGCCTCCGGAGAGGCAGATTGGAGGAAGGGCCAGCAGTGGAGCAGGCTGGGGCCCAGCCACCACCGGAACCGGTGGCGATCCTCTGGGGGGTTTCAGGGGTTCCCCATGGATGTGGGTCCCCTGAAAAGGACAGAACCCGCTCGGGCAACTTGTGCAGGACTGGGGTCAAGGGGTGCTGCCTGTTTGCTTAGGGGCAGCATCAGGGCCAGGTTGCTTGGGTGGGAGAGAGCGGAAGCCATAACCGTTTGCAAACGTTTAAGTAAGAGTACCTCCCGATGTGGGAAGATGTTATTATACTTGTATGTGTGTTACCATTTAACCATTTTCATATTTTTCAGTTGTGAAAATAAAACCGGTGATGGACGGGCAGCCCGCGGACGGTCTGCATTTAACTAAGGGGGAATGTGGCACCCTGGCAAGCCAGGGGCCACAGAGAACAACACCATCACACTCCACACTCCCGGTCAGGCACACAGAAGTCAGACACAAAACCCTTGTTGCCTTCCTCCAGGGGCTGATGATCACACCAGGGGGTGGGCCAGGCGGTTGGTCCCGCCCACCGAGGAGTTCACAGTCCTGGAGGCGGGAAAAGCAGACAGATTAGTTTTGGAGGTGAAAGTGAGAGGAAGGAGAAGTGGTAGTGGAGCAACTAACTGACGGCGTCCGGGTGTGTGGCCCGGGCGGTACAGCAAGGTTGGCAGACGGTGGTGACCGTCTGCAGGAGTGGCCTATCAGAGTTACCGTATGGACCGTGGACGGGCGGTGGCCCGGCAGTACCGGACCGGTACACGAAGAGAAGTCAGCACCATCTGGCAGGGGCTTACGGACCCCGGCAAGGCTAGGAGTCGCCGTGAATTTGCCGAATCCGTTAGTGAAGGGGACCTCCTGGGTTTCCAAACAGCCAAGTCCCAACAGAAGGCAACAGTCCAACCAGAAGAGGGAGACACCGCCACCGCCAAGGCAACCGTTTCTCAGGGCCAGAGCCTGCGGGCAAAAAGGGGCTCCTCCAGCCCACATCCAAGCTGGGGAGCGGGTTACCGGTGAAAACCCATCGGAACCATCGACCGTACATAGGTGCAGGGAAAGGCAGTCACCATCAACCTGCCGGGAGAAACAACACCGCAGCCGTCTGTGGGACCCGTCCATCCAGCAGAGTGTTTTACCGAGAACTGTGTCTTCATCATTGGGCTGAGTGAGTACCACCGTGCCTTGCGGCACAGGGCTGCCCCTGCGACCCTGCACCTCACCAGGCCCCGTAACCCGCCTGCCATCCATCCCTACCCCATCACCGGGCCCCGGGACAACCAACCCCCTACCCACGGAGGGGAGAACTAACAACAAAGCTGCTCCCTGTCACCGCTCCCGGGATCCCCGTCCAGAGCAGCGGTGGTGTCACCATTATCACCACAACCATGGGTGGCGTCACGGACAATAAATCCCCACAATCAATCCCCTCTTCACTCACTGGCGAGGAACGCCGCTCGAGTCCCCGGGATCCGGCCCACCGCTTGAGCCACCATCGAGCAGCAGCACCAGCGGCCGGACCCGAGCAGTGGGAGAGCGCAGCGTCCCCTCCTCCGCCCGCGACAACTACCACCAGTCTTGTCTCATGCCAACTGTTAAGAATCCAGAAACGATTCATGTGTGGGGTTGCTTCTCAGCCAAGGGAATTGGATCACTCACAGTCTTGCCTAAAAACACAGCCATGAATAAATACCAGAATGTCCTCCAAGAGCAACTTCTCCCAACTGTCTAAGAGCAGTTTGGCGCCCAACAATGCCTTTTCCAGCATGATGGAACACCTTGCCATAAAGCAAATATGATCACTAAATGGCTCATGGAACAAAACATAGAGATTTTGGGTCCATGGCCTGGAAACTCCGCAGATCTTAATCCCATTGAGAACTTGTGGGCAATCATCAAGAGACGGATGGACAAACAAAAACCAACAAATTCTGACAAAATGCGAGCATTGCTTATGCAAGAATGGACAGCTATGAGTCAGGATTTGATCCAGAAGTTGATTGAGAGCATGCCAGGGAGAATTGCAGAGGTCCTGAAGAAGAAGGGTCAACACTGCAAATATTGACTTGCTGCATTAACTCATTCTAACTGTCAATATAACCTTTTGGTCTCATAATATGATTGCAATTATATTTCTGTATGTGATGTAAACATCAGACAAACACAATTAAAAACCAGAGGGCAACAGATCATGTGAAAATATAATTTTGGCGTCATTCTGAAAACTTTTGGCCATTACTATAGAACAGGAAGGTAGTTGCCTCTGTTAACAATACCTGCCTGTTAGTTTTTAGGCAGATAGTGTTAAAAAAAAATTATCTATTTTTTTAAATTTACTATCAGACTATAGCTCACCGGACAAGCAGTCAGGCTGATCTGTGTAACCCCGCCCCCACCACTGATTGGCAGCTTGCTGAAAATTCACAGTGTACACAGGAAGTTGCAAATCAGGGGTGTGGGTTTGTTATACACAGTTTAACTCTTAGCTCTGCTACATCTACATCAGACAAAAAAAGGTATTCTATGAAAACTACACCAAGCAGCCTAGTGAGTAATAAATTGCTGGAATCAGGCTTGCATGCCCTATGTAATGTTGTAATCAAATTATATAGCAAAAACCTGGTGACTGATTACCTCTAACTGACAGCTTGTGGCTATCATTGTGGCGGGAAGGGTTAGTGGTTAGAGTTGATTTTCATTACAAACATGTCGTGCAGTGCTTCTTTCATAGTGCTGCACACTCTGCCATTGATAGGCAGACATCCACAATCAAGGAGAAAAGAACCTCCTCCCCACTAGAACAGGTTCCGTGAGACCCAATTACACAAGTCTGGTCTCCTCAATGCGGAGTTGTGATGTGCTGGAGAACAGATTTTATCTTTCCTCTCCAGCAGTCAGTGTGAGGGAGAGGCAGTACAGTAGAGTTGGCAGAACTACACTAGCTTTGGCATTGTTAATGTGTATTTGTTGCCGCCAATAAAGCTCATTTATGTTTGAGAGACAGAACTACGAGAAGTGTTTATAATGAGATTCAACTTTGCATCACTGCCCCTCCCCCCACACTGACTACTGGAGTTGATAGCTGAAAGCTGTTAGATACTCACACTCAGGTCTGCTGTGCTCCAGCACTTTTCATTACTCTGCAGCGATGACAGCAGACTATTTGTCAAGCTACCGCTAGGGGGCGCTGGGATTCAGGTACAAAAAGTGCAGTTAGACAGAAGCCCAGTAATGGTCGCTAACACAAGAACAGGCATAGTCGATCAGTCAGGGTCTATGCTGGGATGTCACATCTGTACCGAGGAGAAAACAAGCCAAAGTAAAAGAACAAAGCCGATGTCGGATACCGGGAGAGCAAGTAAGCACAGGGGAGGGAGTGGAGGACACGGAACAGGACTGGAGTCGGGAGGACAGGGAGGAACGGAGGTAAGGTCGGGAAGGAGGGATGGAGGTCAGAAGAGGATGGGGGAATGGAGGTTAGGTCGGGCAAGAGGAACGTAGGTAGGTCAGGACGAACAGTACTGGGTAGCAGGACAGGAAAGAGAGAAGTTCTCTAAGGAACAGCAAAGTTGGAAATATTACTGGCGGTAGCTGAACCAAGATATAGTGGGACGACCCCCAGAACGAGGCCAAAACAATCAGGCCCCTCTCAAGGGACCTAAACCCTAGAGGCAGGATACACAATTCAAACTGCTTGTTCTCACCCACAAAGCTCTCCACAGTGCGGCACCCCCCTACATCTCCACCCTCCTCTCTGTCTATCACCCCACCCGCTCTCTACGCTCCGCAAATGACTTTCGACTAACTTTCACACTAATTTGAACCTCCCACTCCCGAATCCAAGACTTCTTCCGAGTTGCACCAACCCTCCGGAACGCTCTACCCCAAGAAGTTAGGTCGAATCACAACTTACTCAGCTTCAGACGCTTCCTAAAAATGTATGTTTTTAGGGCGGCCTATCACACTCCCTAGCCAAACTAAATTCCATAATCCCTCGATAGCTTCTCAGAACATAACCCCACGTCAAACTCCACTGCACCCAAATGCATCCCAAGGTTCTAGCCAACTGGTCCAGGAAGCCATTATCCCCCATTTCCTTGAGATGGCTGGATTGTCATTGTAAATAAGCACTTGTACCCCCTCCCCCCCCCCCCATCGCATTGTAGATTGTAAGCTCTCACGAGCAGGGTTGTCTTTTTTCCCACTAACTCTTGTAATTCTATAACTGTTACTTGTTTGTATATGATCCTCCTGAATTGTAAAGCGCTGCAGAATATGTTGGCACTATAGAAATAAAGATTATTATTATTATTACATGGACCGGCTCAGGAATGGCAGAGCCATGCATGAATCATGACACTTTGTCAATACTATTGTGGGATATGTTCTTCTTTCCTCATTATATTGCTGCCTGCTTATGATTGGTCAGAAAGAAGACGTGGTAAATACTTTGATCACTAATATATTCACAACGGAGAGCTGAAATAAAGAGAAAAATAAAAGTTTTTCCTCTGCCCTGTAGAGCTTATTCAGTCATGTGTCCAGAATAAAATTAAAAAACTGATGAAAGGTTCTGCTAAATATTTGAGTCACAAATGTAGCAAAACTAAAAATAAGTGATGATAAAACTATAGAATCATGATGGGTTTACACTTATTGACCACGGCCATAAAAGACGGCCGATCGACGACACACAAGGAATGTTTAGACTGACCCATTACAATTCTATAGTAAATATCATCGCTCTGTGCACATAATATATAGTTACCATCAGACCATGTTCTGCTTACACAATGATAACAATGATTTTTTTAAGCAATCTTAAAAGTCATCTCACCATAGGAATTACAAAATGACTTCTCACTTACGTCTGCATTATATATATGTCCATCAAGCTGATCAGGGCTTTATATCTCTATTCACTGCTTTAGTACATCCTCCCACAAAAGATATAAACCTCTCGTAACAGTATACAACTCTCTTGATACATCATTCGCTTTATTCTGTCACTACGTTCTTCTGAAGGACATCTTTTAGGTTAAATTAGTGCAAGTCACAACAGGAGATGAACAGCAGATGGAGCCATAAAATGCAATATATTGTAGAGGTTACATTTATTATTTATTGGTGTAAATGATAAATTATGATCTATAGCTATGACAAGAAAAGAGGAGCAAATCTATGGAAATAAATGTTTTTGAGAGTTTGTCTCCTTTACTGGAGAGACAATTTGAATATTTCCCAGAGGGGCATTGCAGCTATAAGTCCCCTTACCTGGCAGCCAGACTGGCTTGCAAAGTCTCCTTAAGGAGAATAGTGTTCCCCCGTGGTCCCCACATAGCTTTCTCATGAGCCAGATCAGACACCCCCATACTTTGCACTGACGAGGGGCAAGCACCCCGAAACACCGTGTCTGCAAATTGGGATTCTGATCTGGCTTATATATCCTGAGTCATATTGCAAAGGATTGTCGAAAATCCACTTGTGACTTTTAGGATCGCTACTTCCAATAGGTGGCGCTGTGCTAGAGTTTGTCTCCTTTACTGGAGAGACAATTTGAATATTTCCCAGAGGGGCATTGCAGCTATAAGTCCCCTTACCTGGCAGCCAGACTGGCTTGCAAAGTCTCCTTAAGGAGAATAGTGTTCCCCCGTGGTCCCCACATAGCTTTCTCATGAGCCAGATCAGACACCCCCATACTTTGCACTGACGAGGGGCAAGCACCCCGAAACACCGTGTCTGCAAATTGGGATTCTGATCTGGCTTATATATCCTGAGTCATATTGCAAAGGATTGTCGAAAATCCACTTGTGACTTTTAGGATCGCTACTTCCAATAGGTGGCGCTGTGCTAGAGTTTGTCTCCTTTACTGGAGAGACAATTTGAATATTTCCCAGAGGGGCATTGCAGCTATAAGTCCCCTTACCTGGCAGCCAGACTGGCTTGCAAAGTCTCCTTAAGGAGAATAGTGTTCCCCCGTGGTCCCCACATAGCTTTCTCATGAGCCAGATCAGACACCCCCATACTTTGCACTGACGAGGGGCAAGCACCCCGAAACACCGTGTCTGCAAATTGGGATTCTGATCTGGCTTATATATCCTGAGTCATATTGCAAAGGATTGTCGAAAATCCACTTGTGACTTTTAGGATCGCTACTTCCAATAGGTGGCGCTGTGCTAGAGTTTGTCTCCTTTACTGGAGAGACAATTTGAATATTTCCCAGAGGGGCATTGCAGCTATAAGTCCCCTTACCTGGCAGCCAGACTGGCTTGCAAAGTCTCCTTAAGGAGAATAGTGTTCCCCCGTGGTCCCCACATAGCTTTCTCATGAGCCAGATCAGACACCCCCATACTTTGCACTGACGAGGGGCAAGCACCCCGAAACACCGTGTCTGCAAATTGGGATTCTGATCTGGCTTATATATCCTGAGTCATATTGCAAAGGATTGTCGAAAATCCACTTGTGACTTTTAGGATCGCTACTTCCAATAGGTGGCGCTGTGCTAGAGTTTGTCTCCTTTACTGGAGAGACAATTTGAATATTTCCCAGAGGGGCATTGCAGCTATAAGTCCCCTTACCTGGCAGCCAGACTGGCTTGCAAAGTCTCCTTAAGGAGAATAGTGTTCCCCCGTGGTCCCCACATAGCTTTCTCATGAGCCAGATCAGACACCCCCATACTTTGCACTGACGAGGGGCAAGCACCCCGAAACACCGTGTCTGCAAATTGGGATTCTGATCTGGCTTATATATCCTGAGTCATATTGCAAAGGATTGTCGAAAATCCACTTGTGACTTTTAGGATCGCTACTTCCAATAGGTGGCGCTGTGCTAGAGTTTGTCTCCTTTACTGGAGAGACAATTTGAATATTTCCCAGAGGGGCATTGCAGCTATAAGTCCCCTTACCTGGCAGCCAGACTGGCTTGCAAAGTCTCCTTAAGGAGAATAGTGTTCCCCCGTGGTCCCCACATAGCTTTCTCATGAGCCAGATCAGACACCCCCATACTTTGCACTGACGAGGGGCAAGCACCCCGAAACACCGTGTCTGCAAATTGGGATTCTGATCTGGCTTATATATCCTGAGTCATATTGCAAAGGATTGTCGAAAATCCACTTGTGACTTTTAGGATCGCTACTTCCAATAGGTGGCGCTGTGCTAGAGTTTGTCTCCTTTACTGGAGAGACAATTTGAATATTTCCCAGAGGGGCATTGCAGCTATAAGTCCCCTTACCTGGCAGCCAGACTGGCTTGCAAAGTCTCCTTAAGGAGAATAGTGTTCCCCCGTGGTCCCCACATAGCTTTCTCATGAGCCAGATCAGACACCCCCATACTTTGCACTGACGAGGGGCAAGCACCCCGAAACACCGTGTCTGCAAATTGGGATTCTGATCTGGCTTATATATCCTGAGTCATATTGCAAAGGATTGTCGAAAATCCACTTGTGACTTTTAGGATCGCTACTTCCAATAGGTGGCGCTGTGCTAGAGTTTGTCTCCTTTACTGGAGAGACAATTTGATGATTGAAGTTACTCATATATAACAATAGGGGAAATATGTAGGTAAATTGCCTCCATAGACAATGTGTAGATCCCTCTTCAAACAATTCCTATACCCCAGGTTGTAAATTAACAAGGGGTTTAAAGTGCGTTTCCCCCTCAGGCTTTTTGTGTATGTGAATAATGCTCCATGGTTTTATCATTCAGTGTGCTGAACCTATAATTGCTCTTTGCATCAGTTCATATGATCCTTGTTGCATCTGTTCTCTCATATAAAACAAAAAAAAAACATTCTTCGTTGTTTCTATCCATTAACACTAGAAGTCCCAGAAATTTCGAGCTCCTCCCTGAAGTCCCGAAAGAGGGTCACATGACCCTAATGCGGGCTTCACACGAGACGATCTATCGTGCGATTGCACGATCGATTGTTCCCGCCCCCGTCATTTATGTGTCACGGGCAATTAGTTGCCCGTGGCGCACAAAGTCTTTAACCCCCTGTCACACTCACTTACCTCCCGAACGACCTCACTGTGGGCGGCGAACATCCTCTTCCTGAAGGGGGAGGGACATTCGGCGTCACAGCGACGTCACATGGCAGCCGGCCAATCGAAGCGGAGGGGCGGAGATGAGCGGGACGTAACATCCCGCCCACATTCTTCCTTCCACATTGCCGGTGGGATGCAGGTAAGCTGAGTTCGTCATTCCCGAGGTGTCACATGGAGCGACATGTGCTGCCACGGGAAGGACGAACAACCGGAGCACAAAAGGAGGAACGATTTTTTTAAACTGAGCGACGTGCCAACGATGAACGAGAAGGTGAGTATTTCTGCTCGTTCACCTTCACACGTAGCTGTCACACAATACGATATATCAGACGATGCCGGATGTGCGTCACTATCGACGTGACCCCGACGACATATCGCCCGATATATCGTACCGTGTGACGCCCGCATTAGTCCAAACTGAATAGAACTAACTAGAAACTAAATGGCTAAACTCATTGAAAAACAACAGCCTCCTGTGGTGCGACAGTAATGGCCTTAATTACAGAACAAAAGACGATGAATATTGGATGTTAGCTAAAATCCTTCAGGTCACTCGATCCGTCTCTGGGTTCCAAAGGTAGAAATGTTAAATAACCCCTCTCTGGGACTTCTAGTGTTAAACAGTAAAATACGGACAGCAGAGGGATAACATCCACGTAATTTGCTTTTTTTTCCCTAAGTGCATTAGTGAGTTTGATCCACAACATGGATCCAAGTAAAGCCAGCCTGTTCCCGAAAGTCCCGCATGAGAAAAAGAATAATCCAAGCACATGGAGACATGGTCATATTACAATGTCACTCAGTGTCTACCGGGGTTCCGCTAGATACAAGGGAACCCCCATGCAAGCACTACAACACACAAGGTAAACCGGAAACACGATTTAATGGTGGGCCCTGCCGCTAGGGAGAGGGGAGCGGGGTGATCTCCTGCACTCACCTTAGGATGATCTCTGCACTCCTTAACATTCCTATACAAGTCCTTATTCTTGTTGTCGACCACATGCCTAGGACCTCTCTTGCCCTGGCTAGTCAGAAGGCCAATGAGAGCACTAGTCTCACCACTACAATAATACAACACAAGGGAAAGGAGATAAACAGGAGAAAACTAGACATAATAAAAAAACACTCCAAACTCCTCCAATGCAGCTAAGCACCACAGCTGCAATTGTCACAACACTTCAGCTTCTTCCAGAGACTGGCTCCTTCCAAGATGGACAGCTTAGTATGAAGATTCTAACACTGGCATCAGATGGAAGACATGTGACCTTTTATAGCAAAGGGCAGTGATCACAAGGAGCTGCATCTGAGACAAAGGCTACAAACGATAGCCAGATAGGAAAGAGTCCTTAACCCCTGCAGCACAAAAAAAAAGCAAAAACATTTAAACACAAGCTGCAAACTTGCGCATAATAAGGTGTAGTGAACTTCTGGTTACAGACTCGACAGAGGGCTCCCCCGAGTGGGGCCCACCCATGATATACAGACTAATATTTCCGAAGACACAGCTGATGTTGGGACAAAATCCTTACCTTCCGGGACAACAAGAGATTTCTCCCAATGTGGGACTGTCCTGCTGGATCTGGGATGGCTGGGAGAGATGTATGTGTGTTTTCAGAGTAACAGCAAGACAAAATCACTGATCTCGGGGAGACCAGCCAGAGAAAACACTGCCGGCGGCCAGCAAAGGCGCTCAACACAGTGAAATCCTAGGTGCATTGCCCCCTGGGAAGTATGCAAATCAAAAAAGGTCCATGGAGCCTCTGTTAGGAGTCTCGACACAGAAAATAGGCAGATATCCCTCCGGGCAGATATCCCTCCGGGAAGGACTTAGCCAAGGAGTGGCTTTTTTTAGGAGACCACCATAAGCACCATATTAAGTGGCCCTTTTAGTCAATATCCAACTCTTTGACAAGTTTAAAGATATGACAAGGGAGATACCAAAGCCAGGTATCCATCCACAGACAGCTGTTATGGGGTATTGCCCCTCATCAGTGTGGAGTAGGATTCTGGCTAGGTGGGAGCAATGCCTAGTAGACCAGCAAGACAAAAAAAAAATCACTGATCTCGGGGAGACCAGCCAGAGAAAACATTGCCGGCAGCCAGCGAGGGCACTCAACACAGTGAAATCCTAAGTGCATTACCCCCTGTGCCGAGACTCTTAACAGAGGCTCCACGGACCTTTTTTGATTTGTTTTCAGAGTAAAACATTCTTATAATGAAGGGATCAGGCTCTACCAGTGGTTTGGATAGCAATCATCATGTGACAGGTTCCTTTAAAATAATAAGAAAAGTCTTCCAAAACAAGTTACGCTCTACAGTATATTCAGACTCTCTACTCTGTGTAATAGATGAAAGACGTAAGCAGCAGTCCCTTCTCTATTAACTCCAAATTTCTTAATAATGGTATATGAAAATTGTTTTTCTAACTAGACAACCCTTTAAATAACTATATTTTGTATGTGTAAACTATTTTCCGTGATATGGAAATATTTCTATTGTTATATTTTCTATTTAATGTCTTACCTTTCAGCAGCAAACCACCATTCTTTCTCGATGCACTTCACATTGTGCGACACAAGAAATAATGCAGAATTAAATTGGAATTTATAGCATCTTTAAATGGAAAACCTTTATCAGGAAACTACTAATAGAAACCCCCACTGTGGGTGCTGTTTACTCAGCCTCATACCCTGTAAATAACAAGGCATAGCACAGGCACAGTATTGATAACCTGCTGGAAACCTTACCGTTCCCATATTGTTGTGGCATAAATTGCTAGTCTGAAGCGTGCGCGCTCGCTTACAGTATTTAATCTTGTTAACCAGGGAAATTAAATAAAACACCTCTTCTATGGTAGAAAGTGGGGGAGATCAACCGCAAATTATATTAGAAAGAAAAATAATGACTATGGTAAAACAAAGCTTAATACGTCCACAAAGCTGATTAACAATTTCACTCCTGGAGGTATTGTCCCTTGCTTTTGACCAGAAACAGCTTATTAAGCCCGCTTTACACGCTGCAATGTATCTTACAATGTGTCGGCGGGGTCACGTCGTAAGTGACGCACATCCGGCATCGTAAGTACATTGCAGTGTGTGACAGGTACGTGCGATTGAACGGTAAAACGTTCATTGCATACACATCGTACCTTTCTCTAGAATTGCACGTCAGATTGTTCATCATACCTGGGGTAGCACACATCGTAGTGTGTGACACCCCGGGAACGATGAACAGATCTTACCTGCGTCCTGCGGCTCCCACAATGAGGAAGGAAGGAGGTGGGCGGGATGTTTACGTCCCGCTCAGCTCCGCCCCTCCGCTTCTATTGGCCGGCTGCCGCATGACGTCGATGTGACGCCGAACGTCCCTCCCACTCCAGGAAGTGGACGTTCGGTAGTATGGAAGGTAAGTACGTGCGACGGGGGTTAATCGTTTGTGCGGCACGTTCAACAAATTGAACGTGCCACACATACGATGGGGGCGTTGCAAATCGCATACGATATCGTATGCGAAATTGCAACGTGTAAAGCAGGCTTTAGTTATACGTTAGTTTTCCGGCTATACTTGTTTTTTGCTTTTAATATGCCTAACAATTATTATTATTATTATTTTTTTTTTATTTATAAAGCACTATTGATTCCATGGTGCTGTACATGAGAAACGGGTTACATACAGAATACATATACAAGTTACAATAGACAGACTAGTACAGAGGAAAGAGGACCCTGCCCTTGCAGGCTTATATTCTATAGGATTTTGGGGAGGAGACAGTAGGTGGGGTGTAGGTTGGGTGGCAGCTCTGCACGGTGGTGAGGCAGAAGCTCCGCACAATGGTGAGGCGGCAGCTCCGCACGGTGGTGAGGCGGCAGCTCCGCACGGTGGTGAGGCGGCAGCTCCGCACGGTGGTGAGGCGGCAGCTGTGGTGGTGGTGGTGGTGAAGCCGTGAGGTCATTGTAGATTATAGGCATTTCTGAATAGATGAACTTTCAAGTTCCGTTTGAAACTTGCAAGTGTAGCAGATCGTCTAACATTTTAGGTTTTCCATTATTAAACCAGATGTCACAACACAATACATTACTAAATCCATTTCTTAGAACTGATGAGGATACTGTATTTACTTCAATAAATCAGGTCAAAATGGCTGTATAACGTTTCATAAAGTTTAACTCAATCTCTGTCCACCTTTCCTGATTGACAGATCCTCAACAACCCTCCTCCCTGCTAAATATCCACACATCTAGCCACTATCTGCCAGCTTCTCAGTGCTCTTCTTTCCTGCTGAAGTCGTCTTTTCAGGGAGGAAGGAGACAAACTTTAGTGCCACCTATTGGAAGTAGCAATCCTAAGAGTCAAAAGTGGCCCTTAAATGAGCCTTTTCATATGACTTAGGGTCCCGTCACATGTAGCGATGCACCAACGATCCCACCAGTGATCCGACCTGGAAGGGATCGTTGGTGCGTCGCTACATATTCGCTGGTGAGCTGTCAATCAGGCAGATCTCACCAGCGACCAGCCACCAGCCACCAGCTACTCGTGTAACGATGCTGCGCTTGGTAACCAGGGTAAATATTGGGTAACTAAGCAAAGCGCTTTGCTAGGTTACCCGATATTTACCCTGGTTACCAGCGTACACCGCTTACAGGCTGCCAGCGCTGGTTCCCTTTATACGTAGCTAGGGTACACATCGGGTTACTAAGCAAAGCGCTTTGCTTAGTTACCTGATATTTAGCCTGGTTACGTGTGCAGGGAGCCAGCGCTGGCATCCTGTAAGCGGCATACGCTGGTAACCAGGGTAAATATCGGGTAACCAAGCAAAGCGCTTTGCTTAGTTACTTGATATTTGCAGACACGGTGTTTCGTGGTGATTGCCCTCTCATCACTGCAAAGTATGAGGTCTGATCTCGCTGTATGATAAGCTGTAGTGGGGTCTTAAGTGGAAAATGTTTCTCCTTGCGGAGAATGACAAACCAATCTGGCTGCCAGTGAGGAGTCTTAAAGCTGCAATGCTCATCTGGGAAATATTCAAATTGTCTCTTCAGGAAATATTCAAATTGTCTCCCTGAAGAGACAACTTGAATACTTCCTAGAGGAGCATTGCAGCTATAAGGCTCCTCACTGGCAGCCAGATTGGTTTGTCAGTCTCCAATAAGTTTTCCCCTCTTTCCTGTTGAGAACTCACACTGCTCAGTACAAGCTGCAGTCAGGATGAGTAGGTGGAGAGTGAATACACTTAGACCATGAGCTCTCTCACTTTTCAGCTGGACTCATAAAATGCTCCTCCCAATATCAGCATTATGCAAATGTTCTGACATAGATTTTCAATGTTTATACACCAGCCTCATCAAATTTAAAGGATCTTTTTGGGTAATCTAGAAACAGATCAGATTAAAATGGGTTGTTGGAACAGGACATCTGCTGTCCATATGCGTTGTATAGAAGCATAATGCAGGAATTATATATAACATTGAGATTCTCCCACCAAGAGCCAAAAGAGAGAGTCTCTAATAAGCAGCGGCACTCACACTGGCAGGCTTTGTTTTTCTTTGCATCTTATTACCTCCTGCTGGCTTATATCAAGTTAAATCACACCTAGGCCCTTTACACACTGCAACATCGCAAACGACATCACTGTAACGTCACCGGTTTTGTGACGTAATAGCGACCTCCCCAGCGACATTGCAGTGTGTGACACACATCAGCGACCTGGCCCCTGCTGTGAGGTCGCTGATCACTACACATCTCTCAGGACCATTCTTTGGTCCTTTGTTTCCCGCTGTGCAGCATGAGCGCTAGAAAGTCTCAGTGTGTAAAGGGGCCTTTACAGCAACTTCATTAGCGACTTCCCTTTCAAAAAGCTGCTTTACAACGTCCACAATGACTAGCTAGGTCGTTCTGCAGGTCCGTATCGCTGCTGCGTCGTTGGCCAGGTCTGCCTGTTTGACAGCTCACCAGCGGCTCACCAGAGACTTTGTAGCGATCCCGGCCAGGTTGGATCTCTGGTGGGATCGCTAGAAAGTCTCAGTGTGTAAAGGGGCCTTTAGCTCAAACTTCCATACAAAATTAGATAATGATGGGGGGTGGGGGGTTATTTGTCCAAGTGCCATATTTGTCAAAGGGCCAGGCAATTAAACATGGCAGTTCGACAAGGCAGTTGACAGATAAATCATGGAAGACATTTAAAAAATCTTGTCTCTAGTTTGCTTGTACTGCAAAATGTATACGGCACATCTACAATATTTGTTTCAATTATGTTCTAGCTGCTGAGTTATTTCAAATTTCCCACCCTTTCACACACTCTGTGCACTCCATCCATATTAGTTCCTCTTTCCTCTCCTCTCCCATGTACAGCTTACACACTCTGTAAACTCCATCCATATTAGTTCCTCCTTCATCCCTTCTTCCATGCACAGCTCTCATACTCTATGCTTTCCATGCATATTTGTCCCGCCTTCCTCCCCCTCTCCCATGTACAGTTTACACACTCTATGCTCTTCATCCATATTAATCCCTCCTTCCTCCCCCTCTCCCATGTACAGCTTCCACACTCTATGCTCTTCATCCATATTAATCCCTACTTCCTCTCCTCTTCCATGTACAGCTTACACACTCTATGCACTCCATCCATATTTGTATCTCCTTCCTCCCCCTCTCCCATGTACAGTTTACACACTCTATGCTCTTCATCCATATTAATCCCTCCTTCCTCCCCCTCTCCCATGTACAGCTTACACACTCTATGCTCTTCATCCATATTAATACCTACTTCCTCTCCTCTTCCATGTACAGCTTACACACTCTATGCACTCCATCTATATTAGTCCCTCCTTCCTCTCCTCTCCCATGTACAGCTTACACACTCTATGCACTCCATCTATATTAATCCCTACTTCCTCTCCTCTCCCATGTACAGTTTACACACTCTATGCTCTCCATCTATATTAATCCCTACTTCCTCTCCTCTCCCATGTACAGTTTACACACTCTATGCTCTCCATCTATATTAATCCCTACTTCCTCTCCTCTCCCATGTACAGTTTACACACTCTATGCACTCCATCTATATTAATCCCTACTTCCTCTCCTCTTCCATGTACAGCTTACACACTCTATGCACTCCATCTATATTAATCCCTACTTCCTCTCCTCTCCCATGTACAGTTTACACACTCTATGCACTCCATCTATATTAATCCCTACTTCCTCTCCTCTCCCATGTACAGTTTACACACTCTATGCTCTTCATCCATATTAATCCCTACTTCCTCTCCTCTCCCATGTACAGTTTACACACTCTATGCACTCCATCTATATTAGTCCCTCCTTCCTCTCCTCTCCCATGTACAGCTTACACACTCTATGCACTCCATCCATATTTGTCCCTCCTTCCTCTCCTCTCCCATGTACAGTTTACACACACTATGCTCTTCATCCATATTAATCCCTACTTCCTCTCCTCTCCCATGTACAGCTTACACACTATGCACTCCATCCATATTTGTCCCTCCTTCCTCCCCCTCTCCCATGTACAGTTTACACACACTATGCTCTTCATCCATATTAATCCCTACTTCCTCTCCTCTCCCATGTACAGCTTACACACTCTGTGCACTCCATCCATATTAGTCCCTCCTTCCTCTCATCTTCCATGTACACCTCACACATTTTTTTCACACTTTTAAACCACACAAATCCATTCATTGCCACTGTGCAACACAAGAGAGTCTCCCAAATAATTTAACCATCTGTGTACTCTCTCACCTTCTCGTAGTTGTAGGAGACATCTACAAAAACATGGGCCCTCCTTGTACTAAATTTAAATCCTTTTTAATTTATTTTCTGCTACACAAAGAAACATTGCTGATTCCATTACTATTCAGTATATGCCTTCTCCTGTTTCCGTTAACTGTGCTCTCTGGAAAAACAGATCTGTGTGTGACAAACTTCTCTACATTTATGACTTTTCCTTTCCAATTTTCTAAATCTTTTAGCTCTTACTGAAACATGGATCCAGTAGACACTGCCTCCATTGCTACTTTCTCATGTGGCAGCTTACTTTTTCCACATACTTGTAGACCTGAGACCAGACAAGTTGAAGATGTTGGTCTGCTCCTTGTATCAAAATGTGTTTTTCATGTCATCCCTCCTGTGCCATCATTTATCTTTCCTTCTTTTGTGGTCCATATTGTCTAACTTTTTGGTCCCTTTTTACTATGAATGGCAGTTGTGTACCACCTGGCTTACACAATTTATATCCTGTTTCATTTCCACTCTAATTTTTGGAGACTTTAACATCTCTTCTGATGATCTGCTTTCACATTCTAACACTCATCTTCTGTCTCTAACCTCCTATCTTGTATATATCCAATAGAGAAGAAATCGGGTTTCAGCCGCGCTATGATTCCTTGAATGTCCTGAGGAAGGAGATGGATATAGCTCTGAAACGCGTAGGCTTGTACTTCAAATAAAGGAATTCCTTTACAAGATTGAATCCTGTGGTATAGCGCGGCTGAAACCCGATTTCTTCTCTGTTGGATATATACAATGTACCGCTCGGGGCTTCAGCTGACCACCAACATTACAAGCTTCTCCAGGGGCTGTGACTTTCACAACCTTAATAGGTGAGTGATATTCCTTTAATTTCACCCCCCACGGGTAAGACCTTATTGCACTTTTTGCTCCACAGTGTTTCCCATTAAACTCCTATCTTGGCCTTCTACAACTTACTAACTCTCCTACGCATGAAGAAAACAATATTCTGGACTTGGTCTTCTCCTGTCTCTGCTCAGTGCATGATCTTACTAATTCCTCTGTCCCTTTATCTGACCACAACCTTCTTATCTTCTCTGTCAAGAATTGTGACCCCACTTATGAACCCCCCCATCTACAACACAAACAGAAATCTATGTGTTACCCTTACCAAGCAAATTATGAACAATCTACACACATAATTGGCTCTAATCTCCTCCCCAATGATAATCTACAACAAGGGCTTACTTTTGGAGGACTTATATTTTAAGCATACTTTAGAATGGCCGAAAAATGCTGCTAGGGCTTATTTTCAGGGTGTGTCTTATTTTCGGGTAACATGGTTCATCTTTTTAGGGTAGCAGGATTCATTCTAAGAATATTAGGGTTTATTATAATGGCCGGCTGAATGGTACTATTAGTAAAAGTGGTGGATATTTACAATTATTGTAACGACTGCCCAGGACCACATTCTCAAGATAGCTGTCACGGACAAACTAGAGGCTAGCCGCTCACTCAGCAGGATCCCAAAAACTCCAAAACCCTTTAACCCCTGTAGAGAGATCTGAAAATACTACAGGGCCCAGGAGGTTGCTGCCTATGGAAGGCTGCAATCGCGAGAAGAGTAATCATCAGGAAGGGCAAAACCAGGAGGTACAGGAAAGGGACTAAATTGGCAGGCAATAGCATAGTCCGGAAATCAGGCCAATGTGAAACCGGAGATGGCAGCGAAGTACAAAAATGGCAGGCAGGAGAGCAGAAAGGGGTCAAACACAGGGATCAAATATAAAGAGCAGTGTGTGCACCAGAGACAAGCAGTAAACTAGACTCTATATCTGGCAGGGAGCAGCAATCCACTGACGGTATAAGAAGGGTGTGGTGCCTTCCAATAGGCTGGAGCTGGAAGCTGATAACTTCACCTGGAAGGCACACACCACCACAGTCATTCAGTGGTACTGAAAGTCCCAGGCCTACCAAGCTTGGTTGATGGTTGGAGCATGCGCTCACCAGAGCTACTAGTACTGACTCCGCCTCTAACACCAAGACCGCCTACCATGTAAATGCGGCATTGACAGAAATCACAGCCGCAGACTGGTGGAGACGTGACAATTATGCCAAATGTCATGTTTTTCATCAAAATTATTTCTAACTTTCTAGATCAGTTAGAAAATTGCTCTTTATATTATGCTCTTATAGTGATGGTTGATTTGAAATACATGGATGAATGACTTACCCCAGGGAATGCAGTCCATGAGTCGTCATTAGAATTGAGCGAGTACCTAACTATTCGTACTCACTATACTCATAACGAGTACTGTGTAATACTCATGTATTAGTTCTGAATAGCGTGTGCAATGCAAGTCAGTGGGAAAAACTCACAATGTAACAAGTAAGTCGAATGCCATACTATTCATGCGAGTAGCAAATTGTGCATCATTCGGGTAACGCATTACTTTGCAAGTTTTCTCCATTGACTTACAGTACAGACCAAACGTTTGGACATACCTTCTCATTCAAAGTGTTAACCTGCGATTTCTGAGGCTGGTGACTTGGATAAACTTATCCTCCACAGCAGAGGTGACTCTTGGTCTTCCTTTCCTGGGATGGTCCTCATGTGAGCCAATTTCTTTGTAGCATTTGATGGTTTTTGCCACTGCACTTGGGGACACTTTCAAAGTTTTC
This sequence comes from Anomaloglossus baeobatrachus, assembly GCF_048569485.1. Taxonomy (NCBI): domain Eukaryota; kingdom Metazoa; phylum Chordata; class Amphibia; order Anura; family Aromobatidae; genus Anomaloglossus; species Anomaloglossus baeobatrachus. Next base: position 83,297,617 of record NC_134354.1, on the reverse strand, counting down.
CCAATTTTTCGGCCTGACTGAACCTTCATTTCTTAAAGGAATGATGACCACTCGTTTTTCTTTACTTTGTTTTTTTCTTGCCATAAGACAAACAGTCTATTCAGTAGGACTATCAGCTGTGCATCCACCAGACGTCTGCACAACACAACTGATGGTCCCAACCCCATTTATAAGGCAAGAAATCCCACTTATTAAACCTGACAGGGCACACCTGTGAAGTGAAAACTTTTTCCGGTGACTACCTCTTGAAGCTCCTCAAGAGAATGCCAAGAGTGTGCAAAGTAGTAATCAAAGCAAAAGGTGGCTACTCTGAAGAACCTAGGATATAAGACATATTTTCAGTTGTTTAACAATTTTTGTTAAGTATGTCATTTCACATGTGTTAATTCATAGTTTTGATGCCTTCTATGTGAATCTACAATTTTCAGAGTCATGAAAATAAAGAAAGCTCTTTGAAGGAGAAGGTGTGTCCAAACTTTTGGTCTGTACTGTACATTACCGCACACTATTCGGAAGGAATACGTGAGTATTAGGCTATGTGCACACGTTGCTTTTTTTTTCAGCGCGGAAAAAAACGCACCCTCTCGCAGAGGGGAGAATTGTAAACATTGCTTTTTTGAGTAAAAAAGCATCGAAAACGCATGCGTTTTTCATGCGTTTTTCATGCGTTTTTTTAGGTGCGTTTTTTAAGACTTGTCAGTGTTAATAAAGTTGGTTGAACACAGAACTTTGGAAAAAAAAACCTGTGATGTCATTTCCTTCTCCACATTCTGTTTGGATAAATGGGAGGGCTTGGAATGGAAGGAGCACCATTTGAATTTTGGAAAAGTTGAAATAAACTTCGCGCACCATGTCACATTAGCAGGGCCTCTTGGGCACCTATACGTCAGAAAATCCCCACAAGTGACCCCATTTTGGAATCTGCATCCCTCAAGGATTTTATTCAGGAGTATATTAAGAATTTTGAATCATCAGCTACTTCACCCAAAATGTTGCTGTAGCAACAATATTCTCACTTTTAGGCTATGTGGCCGTGATCCAGCGACACGGCGTCTAGTACACAGTGTCAGCCTACCTGCAGAGATGTGAATGTTGTCCACGGGATAACGCAGCTGGCCATGCCCACGATTTGGGTTCAGGCTGCTGTGGACTTTAGCTCTATTCTACCTGCAGAGAGCACTCTCGTCTCCACAGCGTAAATTGACATGCTGAGGCTCGGGAAGCCACGCCACCGGTCAGTTTATGCTGCGGAGAAAAGAAGCACAGTGGGCACGGGATCTCCAAAAATCCTTCCACTGTGCTTCTACTGCACAACGCAGCGTTATGGACGAAGGGAAAACACTCAGCACCCATAACGCTGTAAGCCCTAATTGTGGGCACACAGCCAAAAAAGCGTCAATGGATGAATGGATGTCAAATATATATAACGTCCCACCCCGGCCTGCATATTCTAAGCTGGCACATTTAGTACCTTTCATGTGGCACTAAAGGGTGCCTAGCTTAGTATTTATCCAAAAAAAAAACCCAATGAAAAAAATGGCGTGGGGTCCCCCCTATTTTTGATAGCCAGTCAGGGTAAAGCAGACAGCTGTAGCCTGCAAACCACAGCTGGCAGCTTCATCTTGTCTGGTGATCAATTTGGAGGGCTCCCCAGGCTTTTTTTATTTATAAATAAAGAATTAAAAAAAAAATAACGTGGGGTCCCCCCAAATTAGATCACCAGCCAAGGAGCTGACAGCTGGGTTTTGGTATTCTCAGGATGGGAAGAGCCATGGTTATTGGAATCTTCCCAGCCTAAAAATAGCAGGCCGCAGCCGCCCCAAAAGTGGCGCATCCATTAGATGCGCCAATCCTGGCGCTTCGCCCCAACTCATCCCGCGCCCTGGTGCGTTGGCAAACGGGGTAATAAATGGGGTTGATACCAGATGTGTAATGTCACCTGGCATCAAGCCCAGCAATTAGTGATGTCACGGCGTCTATCAGATAGCAGACATAACTAATTGACAGTAAACAAAAGCAAAAAAAAATGACAAAAAATTTTTTATTAGAAAAAACACTCCCCAAATCATTCCCTTGTTCACCAATTTAATCAAAAAATTAGAAAAAAATGGGTCCGCAGAAATCCATTTGGACGTCCCACGTCGCCTCTGGACCTTCTAGAATATGGGGGCACGTTCAGGGAACGTATCCCCCATTTTCTAGGAGGGCAGACCCTCCATTTGAGGAGAGTGGGTGCCAAAAATCTGCACCCACTCTCCCCGGGTCACAGCTGCAGAGTGCGAGCAGCCAGCACAGATCTCTGAACACAGTTCTGGCTGTCAGCTGCTCTGCTCATGTGACCGCACTTTCCGGCGTCTGCTGTGAAGGAGGAGGGGGCCGCGGAGGATCAGCGCTGCGACCGGACAGGTAAGGGGCAATACCGGGGGGAATAGGGGGAGACCTGGCAGGGCCTGGGGGCATTTTTCTGTCGCATGTCTCAAGGCACATGCGACAGAAATCATAGTAGTAGGTTGCGGCGGTGTGCGCGCGGCCATGTTGGATTTTCGGGAGGGGGGTCGGGGGTCGGGGCGGGCACTTTGGCGACACCGGGGACTTTCCAGGACTTTGCCAGGAAGTGAGGTCAACAGGAAACCTCTTGACCTCACTTCCAGGTAAATGCCTGCGTTCTGGCATGCCGACAAAGGCCGCGGACCGCAACAAAAAAGCAGCTCACTGCGGTGTAGCTGCGTTCTGACCCACATCATTGATTCAATGTGGGAGAGAACGCAGCTACACCGCACAAAAGAAGTGACATGCTGCTTTTCTTTCCGCACCGATTTTTGGCATCCAAAACGCTGCGTTTAGAAACGCAGCGTGTGCACTGATTTTTCGGCTTTCTCATACACTTTGCTGGGAAAGCTGAACGCATGCAATTTGCCACTGAAACGCTGCGGTTCTAAACGCAGCGTTTCCGCGGTAAAAAACGCAACGTGTGCACACAGCCTTAGGCCCCCTTCACACGTCCGTGAAACACGTGCGTGTTTGGTCCGTTTCCGTATATGCCGGAGACACGGCCAAACGTGCACCAATGTTAATCTATGATTGTGGTCACACGTCCGTTATTTCATTATGTCCGTGTGTGCGTGTCCGTGATCCGTATGTGTGTGCGTTTTGCACGGATGCATGTCCGTTATCTGCACGGAGCACGCACACGTGGACACAATGAAAGTCTATGGGTATGTGCACACACGTTAGTAAACACGTATGCATCTACCTATAGTCCGTGTCCGTTTGGTGTTTTTATTTCTAGTGATGTCGGCTATTCTTTCTATTTCTGTGTATGTTGGTCAATCTCCCTGAGTCCGTCGGTCGGTCTCTCTGTCTCTCTGTCGGTCTCTCTGTCTGTCTGTCCCTCTCTCACAGTCTGTCGGTCAGTTTCCCCCCCTCTCTCATACTTACCGTTCCCCGATCTCCGGCGCAGCGCTGCACGGCATTCACACTGCTGCGGCGGCTTTTACTATTTTGAAAAAGCCGGCCGCTCATTAAACAATCTCCTATTCCCTGCTTTCCCCGCCCACCGGCGCCTATGATTGGTTGCAGTGAGACACGCCCCCACGCTGAGTGACAGGTGTCACACTGCACCCAATCACAGCAGCCGGTGGGCGTGTCTATACTGTGCAGTAAAATAAATAAATAAATAATTATAAAAAAACGGCGTGCGGTCCCCCCCAATTTTAATGCCAGCCAGATAAAGCCATACGGCTGAAGCCTGGTATTCTCAGGATGGGGAGCTCCACGTTATGGGGAGCCCCCCACCCTAACAATATCAGTCAGCAGCCGCCCAGAATTGCCGCATACATTAGATGCGACAGTTCTGGGGCTGTACCCGGCTCTTCCCGATTTGCCCTGGTGCGTTGGCAAATCGGGGTAATAAGGAATTATTGGCAGCCCATAGCTGCCAATAAGTCCTAGATTAATCATGTCAGGCGTCTATGAGACACCCTCCATGATTAATCTGTAAATTACAGTAAATAAACACACACACCAGAAAAAAATCCTTTATTAGAAATAAAAAACACACACATATACCCTGGTTCACCACTTTAATCAGCCCGAAAAAGCCCTCCATGTCCGGCGTACTCCAGGATGCTCCAGCGTCGCATCCAGCGCTGCTGCATGGAGGTGACAGGAGCTGCAGAAGACACCGCCGCTCCGGTCACCTCCACGCAGCTAATGAAGACAGCCGGCGATCAGCTGAGCTGTCACTGAGGTTACCCGCGGCCACCGCTGGATCCAGCAGTGACAGCGGGTAACCTCAGTGACAGCTCAGCTGATCGCCGGCTGTCTTCATTAGCTGCGTGGAGGTGACCGGAGCGGCGGTGTCTTCTGCAGCTCCTGTCACCTCCATGCAGCAGCGCTGGATGCGACGCTGGAGGACTGTGGAGTACGCCGGACATGGAGGGCTTTTTGGGGCTGATTAAAGTGGTGAACCAGGGTATATGTGTGTGTTTTATTTCTAATAAAGGATTTTTTCTGGTGTGTGTGTTTATTTACTGTAATTTACAGATTAATCATGGAGGGTGTCTCATAGACGCCTGACATGATTAATCTAGGACTTATTGGTAGCTATGGGCTGCCAATAACTCCTTATTACCCCGATTTGCCAAAGCACCAGGGCAAATCGGGAAGAGCCGGGTACAGTCCCAGAACTGTCGCATATAATGTATGCGGCAATTCTGGGCGGCTGCTGACTGATATTGTTAGGGTGGGGGGCTCCCCATAACGTGGAGCTCCCCATCCTGAGAATACCAGCCTTCAGCCGTATGGCTTTATCTGGCTGGCATTAAAATTGGGGGGGACCGCACGCCGTTTTTTTTTTTAATTATTTATTTATTTATTTTACTGCACAGTATAGACACGCCCACCGGCTGCTGTGATTGGGTGCAGTGTGACACCTGTCACTCAGCGTGGGGGCGTGTCTCACTGCAACCAATCATAGGCGCCGGTGGGCGGGGAAAGCAGGGAATAGGAGATTGTTTAATGAGCGGCCGGCTTTTTCAAAATAGTAAAAGCCGCCGCAGCAGTGTGAATGCCGTGCAGCGCCGGGGATCGGTGAGTATATGAGAGAGGGGGGGACACTTCAGTCACTCGGGGGATTAGTGGTCACCGGTGAATCCTTCACAGGTGACCGCTAATCAGTACTCGACACAGACAGAGCCGCGGTATGAGGATGAAGTCGGGTGAAGTTCACCCGAGTTCATTCTCATCGCGCAACTCTGTCTGCTGTCAGCCGACATTTATAAACGACATTGTGCATCACACACACGGACATTCCACACGGACATTCCACGTACACATACACGTTAATTCCACACGCACACACGGACGTTCTGCACACAAACACGGCTAGCATACGCAATTCACACAGGTGCCACACGGACCATAAAAACGGACACAAAAACGGGACACGGACCCGAATAACGGCCCGTAACACACGTGCGTGTTTTTCACGGACGTGTGAAGGGGGCCTTAGACAGTATTCGTTATGAGTATAGCAAGTACAAATAGTTAGGTACTCGCTCAACTCTAGTCGCCATATTGGGGACCATGGCACTCAGCCTTTATAACAGACTTCACGGTAATTAGCAGTTTTCTCTTTTATACTATTGTAAAACTTTGATGAAGGCAAAACATAGAGTACAGATTAGCCTTCCTCAGTCCAAGCTAAGGCTTTATTTGTCAGATAAATTAGGTAAATAGCCATTTTAGTACAAAGACGGCAGCCAAACACTGAAGGACAGTCGGTGACACAATGGTATCATGATCCTAACAACCTCACTAAACGTTTTATCAGGGTCCAGGCACCATCGCCGGTCTAATCCAGCTGCAATTAAACATTTCTTCACACAAAGCACGTATCATTCATGTCTGCCGCTACAAGCGGTTTCATGATGGAATATAAATACTTATCTTTAAAGAACAAAGCGCCGTCTTGTAGCCTTTGTAATGCGGCTGTCAGCGCTGCAATGGCTCCTGAAGAATTAAATGGCATGCCGTAATTTTTTATTTTTTTTGCAAAAGATCTCGAGCCTTGGACAGCACTTTAAGATTACATAATATACGGTTTCAATTACGTCATCGCGAAATGTTGAAGCGCGATGTGAGAATCTGTCCGATTGGACAGTTACAAATCTATTTAATTTCTTTCCCTATGTGGTTTTCACTATTCCACGTCGCCTCGCCATGAATTATTGAGTTAAATCAAACTCTTTTATCTTTTTTCTTTACCCCCTCCCCGACCCGAAATCACGTGCGGCACATACCGAGAAATATGTAACATTCGGCGAAGGAGCAGCCAAACTGTCACACTTAAATTAAGACATTTCCAGTGCGTAATAAAGAATTATATAACAACCACATAGCAAATAACTAAACACTCATTGTTAGCACTGGAGACAGTCCCCCTCTGCATATATTTGGGTGTCCTTTGAGAATTTTTGTAGACTTTGATCATGCAGTCTTTGAAGTAGCAGTCTTTTAGAGGCATGCATTTCAAGAGCAGCCCTTGACTCCTTCAGATGTTTAATGTTAGGTATGATACTTACTTTGCATAATTTATTCCACCGTTAGCACTAGAATCTCTGGAATAGTGAAGACAAAATAGTTTGCTTTCCAAGTTCACCTTCCCATGTGAGGTGTATTTGCTTTGTAGGTTACGTAGAATCTATGCCAATGATAATGAGCGTGATATATACGGTAATTAGCATTCCATAAGTGGGGTTACGGTAGGCTGTATTTTTGGATGAAGAACATATCCTGAGGGTTTTCTTCTCAGTCAATAGGCATTTTCCGATAGATAATTCTTTTTTCTCAGTAGGGCAATTGGTAGTCTTCAAATGAGCTTACTGCTACAAAATCACCAAAATTACCAAAAATAAATATAGAATACGTATCAAAACTAGATCTTACAGATTTTTTGGCTAGCATCAAAGTCGTTACAAATTTTGACATGTAATACTTTTTACTTCACGGTGGTGGTAAATTTAGGTTAAGAAAAGTTATGTTTCTGAAATGGTGAGAAATCTGGCAAAAATGTAGAAAAAAAATAGCAATTTTTAAACTTAAATATTCTGCTTATAACTAGAGATTAGCATATTTTTTGGAAATTTGAGTTTGCGGACCGCTTAATATTCTCAAAATAGTTGATTTGCAGGGAATAAATTTACACGAATCACAATACTGGAAAGCTTGCAAGTCCTCAGAAAATACACTCAAGTAACAGGAAAGAAAGAGAGCTGCTGATCATAAGAGCTTACACTCTACAGGAGAGAGAGGGAGAGAGAGAGAGAGAGAGAGAGAGAGAGACATGGCCCCACTGACCATAGGAGCTTACACTCTGCGAGAGAGAGAGAGAGAGACATGACCCCACTGATCATAGGAGCTTACACTCTACACTAGAGAGAGGACCCCCCCTGACCATAACAGCTTACATTCCACAGGAGAGAGTGGATACCACTGATCATAAGATCTTACACTCTACAGGAGAACGAGAATCCCACTGACCATACAAGCTTGCACTCTATAGGAAAGAGAGAATCCCACTGATCATAAGAGCTTGTACTCTACAGGAGAGGGCGAGACCCCCACTGATCTTAAGAGCTTATGCTCTATAGCAGAAAAAGTACCCCACTTATCATAAGAGCTTGCACTCTATAGGAGAGAGATGTTTTTTGCCTGATGTCCTGATGAAGGGAGCTGAGTACTCCTGAAATGCATTGACCTGTGCATGAAAATAAAGAAACATTAATTCTTTCATCAAACCAGATTGCTTGATAGTGCAGCTTTGAAAACCCGACTTCTACTGTTTTCTGTTACTCTACAGGAGAGAGAGAGGACTCCACTGACTGTAAGAGCTTACACTCTACAGGAGAGAGAGAGAGGACCCTGCTGACCATAAGAGCTTACAATCTACAGCAGAGAGATAGAGGACCCCACTGACCATAATAGCTTACACTCTACATGAGAGAGAATCCCACTGACCATAAGAGCTTACATTCTACAGGAGACAGATAGAGGACCCCACTGACCATAAGAGCTTACACAATACAAAAAAAGAGAAAAGGAACCCTGCTGACCATAAGAGCTTACACTCTACACTTTTTTAAGATGTTAGAAGGGTTAAAACAGTGGAGCAATAATTTCATTTTTTTTTTTACACAATTTTTAAAACATGACTTTTTACAGACCTTTACTTTTTATAAACTGCAACCTTTGAAGTTATCAGAACCACCAGGAGTAAGTTTACCAGTTACTTTTCACTTTGCATTAAGAAATTAATGCAACGTGAAAACAAAAAACTGAAAAATGTCATTGTTTGAAACTAGAATGTTGTTTTCAAATTTTTCATTTTCACAAGGAGAAGTGCAGAAAAATGGACTGTAAGATATATAATTTTTCTCCTTATTACAGCAATACCCCATGTGTGGTCAGGAACCTCTGTTTAGGCACAAGACATGGAAGGGAAGATGCAACAACGGACTTTTGGAGTTCAAATTTCTTACTAACAGAAAAAAGACCTTTGTCCAATTTTAGATGGAATCTGATCAGCAATTTGCAATATTGATCACAACACTGTGACCGTGGGTTGCCCACACATAAGTGATGCAAAAACAAAACTGTTGGAAAAAATCAGCATGTCCGCTTCCAGAGCACCGATGGTATTGTCTCCCAGAGATAAGTCACAACTAGACATATCTGGTGGCGTCTCTCTCATAAAAATATAGTAGTGCTCCTGTCTATGGGAGACCCAGCCGAGACAGATGCCCGCTGAATGATGGAGCAACAGCAAACAGTCATCTGATGTGTATATCAGGATTTACATTGGATCAGCCTCCTGTTGTTTTCTTAATGTTGCAATCTGGGCCGTAACTACCGTGGTCGCAGCGGTCGTCATTGCGATCGGGCCTGGCAGGTTAGGGGCCCGCGGCCGCTCTGCAGATCAGCATCCAGCTCCTTTCTCTGAGAGAGGAGCTGCGCTAATCTGTCGCAGAAAACGTGGTCGCTATATGACCTGTTGCCCCCCTGCCCGGTGTCAGCGGCGGCGCCGGGGCCACCTCCCCATCATCGCACACAGCAATGATAAAGCATAGAGCGTCCGGCGCCGCTCCAAGCTTCATCAGCCTCCCCCTGTGCCTGAGCGGTGACATCACTCCTGTGCGACTGCTGTGCTGAGAGCACAGAGCGCAGGGCGGGAGGACGGTGACCGGAGAAGCGGGGGAACGAGGACAGAGATGAGGATGTAGCAGCGGTGAAACAAGGAGAGGTGACGACAGAGCAGTGGTGGAAGGAGGAGAGAGGTGAGTTCTTGGGGGGTTTTTTTATATAAATTAGTGAGTACACGGTGGCCAGAGGCCTGTGGAGGCTGGCTGCATTATTATACATGGAGACCTGGGGAAGCTGGCTGCACTATTATACGTGGAGGCCTGGGGAGGCTGGCTGCATTATTATACATGGAGGCCTGGGGAATCTGGAAGCATTATTATACATGGTGGGGGGGTGCTGCATTATATATGAATGTCTAGTTATACATGGAGGCCTGGGGGTGCTGCATTATATATGGAGGTCTATGGGGCTGCATAATAAACATGAAGGACACCTTATACATGGACTATAGAGGTGCATTATACATGGAGGTCTAGGGGTCTGCATTATACATGGAGGTCTATGGGGATGCCTTAACAACATGAAGGACACCTTATACATGGACTATAGGGGTGCATTATACATGGAAGTCTAGGGGTCTGCATTATACATGGAGGTCTATGGGGATGCATTATACAACATGAAGGACACCTTATACATGGACTAGGGGTGCATTATACATAGAGGAGTATGGGGCAGCATAATACAAAATGAAGGACACCTTATACCCCTTTCAAGCAACCCCCAGGGTCACAGAACTGGGCAACGGCCACCCAGTGTACTGTACTGTCCCCGTAAATATACGACCGAGTACCCCATAGCCCTGGGGCGGCTCAAAAACACTTCAAAATTCTCATTGACTTTGCTGGCATAAAGATAGGCATGAAGATTTGTGCCACAATCTGCACCAAAGCTACTTAAAAAAAAGGCATAAAAAACGCACTGTGTGCACACAGACTTATACAGCGGTGTCAACGAGCCTTTAGAGTAACTTCAGGGCATCAATTTGTAAAACTTTTCACTGTGGTTATTACTAAAATGTTAAATCCGTAGTATTTGCTCCTTCACTCTGTCGGTAAAAATTGTCCAATGTAATTGCCTCTGCAAAATCTATAAAACAACATTTAGCACATATAGAAAGATAAAGCATATACGGAAACTGTGAGCGATACAAATAGTCAGTCCTGAATGGCCCTGCTGTTATTTTGTTTTGCTTCATCTTTCAATCATTTCTACAACATTATTCAGGATAAAACACTTCAAATATTCATGTATACCCAGAGGCGTCTGAACGGCCCAAAGCAAAATTGCCAAAAAACTGTTATATAAAAGTATAAATTCTCCCTAGTCAGACACTTCTCACTTTGAATCTAGACTATAAAATATATAGGATCACGTTCAATCGCTTCGGATAATGTCCCTCACTGTATAAAAGGTATAAAGACATCATATGTTAACGTTAAAAATGAATAAAGTTAAAATTTTAACACCGACCATCCTGGGTATCGGAGCTGTGTGGAAAGACAGAGCCTATTATTTAAGCTTTGTATTAAAAAAACAAAGCTTTCTCCTCTATAAAGAAACATCAAGAAATTATTCAACTCAGAATTTGGGATCGAAGAAGCCACAATGATAAAAAGCAGAAGATTAAAGGATTTGTTCACCGCAGAATTTTTAAAAAATCATCCAGTAAGCTCAAAAGTATAAAAAGAAATCCTGACCCCCTTACTATTCTAACACTATTGGGTCTCGGATTAATCTCCGTGCTTCTTCTTCTGACTGTCATGCAGCATCAGACTCTGTTCACATTGCAGAGGCCGACAGGAAACCTGATCTCTCCTAGTTGCTCAGCCTTAAGGGGGCTTTACACGCAACGACATCGCTAACGAGATGTCGTTGGGGTCACGAAATTCATGACGCACATCCGGCCTCGATCAAAAATACTCACCTAATCGTTGATTGTTGACACGTCATCCCAAATATCGTTGATGGTGCTGGACGCAGGTTGTTCGTCGTTCCTGAGGCAGCACACATTGCTATGTGTGACACCCCAGGAATGACGAACAACACCGCAACTGCATCCTCCGTCAACGAGGTGGGTGTGACTTTCCTGCGGCTGCTCTCCGCCCCTCCGCTTCTATTGGACGCCTGCCGTATGATGTTGCTGTGACGCCGCAAGAACCGCCCCCTTAGAAAAGAGGCAGTTCGCCGGCCACAGCGACGTCATTAGGCAGGTAAGTTCTGTGACGAGTGCTAGCGATATTGTGCACCACGGGCAGCGATGTGCCCATGACGCACAAACGACGGGGGCGGATGCTTTCACGAGCGACATCGCTAGTCACTGCATATAAAGCAGCCTTTAGCCGGGTATCAGCTGAGTCTTTTCAACTGCTCATTTGTATTTGTGTGCAGTGTGTAAGAGTTTTGTTTTTTCCCCTGTCTGTGGTATTTGTGGGGTTTGCATCTCCACTCCCATGGAGGAGGAGAGGGGGTGTTGGATCAGGGCTCAGACAGGAATTAGGTTAACACTGGTGGTCCAGGCCTGGCTACCATCAAGCCTACCTCTTAGTTAAGGGACAGCACAGGGTCCCTAGTCTGAGGGCCATTTTAGGGGTCCCTGCTCCAGTTACTCCAACACTTCTGTGATACTGTCTGGACATGTAAGTAACCACTGCAGTCATTCAGGAACTGTGGCTAATGATTGGCTGCAGCACTCACATGTCAGCAAGTCTGCAAAAAAACAAACAAATACAAACGAAATAAATATCTCCAAAATAAATAAATACATACCAAGAAAGTAAAAAAGTATCATCACTAGCAGAAATTACAGCTAAAACTCAGATGACAGTTCTGTATAAAATTGAGTGTCACGAGTCACGACAGCACAACTTTAATACTAACTAAACTACTACTAGCCGGGGTGCACTCCAAAAATGCAAAGCCGTGGAAATACAAAGGAATGTTGAAAACGGAAGCACTCACCGGTTTTGTAGAAATTTCAGACGTAACATTTATTTAGGCATAGGGGGAGGGTGCTGGGAGAGTGTGCAAACAGACACGCTGTCTGTGTGCACGCTCTCCCAGCACCCTCCCCCCTATGCCTAAATAAATTTACGTCTGAAATTTCTACAAAACCGGTGAGTGCCTCCGTTTTCAACATTCCTTTGTATTTCCACGGCTTTGCATTTTTGGAGTGCACCCCGGCTAGTAGATTTAAGCAAGGGCTCCCGCTACACACCTGCAAAGGTGTAACAGAGTGGTGAATCACTGATTTGTTATTGCCGGCGGCATTTTTGAATTCTTCTACCCGTCTAAGCTTTACAGACTAGTGCCCAGTGTTCCTTCTTTATTGATGAATAAACTATTTTTTTTACATATTCTCCATGTATTTCACTACCTTACTTTGTTTCCTTTTCTCCCAAACACTATACTGCAGTGCTGTTTAAATATCTTGTTTTTCTCCTTTGGAAGCTGCTTTCAACTGCTGCTCAGCAATGATCTGTATACAATATTCAAACAACCTGTCTATGGAACTTTTCCTATTAGAGCCTTTCTGCATCCCAACCCCTATACACAGACAGGGGAATTCCTGTACACAGACTGTTTGAATATAATGTACAGATCTTGCTGAGCGGCAGTGGAAAATAGCGCTTGCGCAGGACCTCAATGCGATTGCCACAAAGAGGAGGCGTCGGACTGGAGAGAGGAGGGGCTGATCCGGAGAGCAGCAACACCCATCGGACTGGACCGCCCCATAGGTGAGTAGTATAAAAGTGTTTTTTACGTTCTACACAGCAGGCTGGGCAGTTATATACAGTATTCCGGAATGCTGTATTTAACAGCTCAGTGGTGGTGGCCGCAGCTTATAGGCCCCAAATCTGGTGATAGGATCCCTTTAAGCTTCCCCCATTATGTTAACAGCTTGATCTCTGAGTGAAGAATCAGGACGTAAAGGAATTGAACAGGATTTTGTATTCACCCTAGGATATCTGTAAATGAGCACCAGGTCCGTTGTCAAGCACATCACAGTGAATTTAGAAGAAGAACGGAAATTCCTTTTCAGAGGGAACGCTGTAATTTGTGTCGGTGTGGTACCAAGGACAGTTCTCTATAAATAATAGACCATTGTTAGCAACTGCTGCTGCAATCAAATCGTGCGCTTGTCTTACCTTCACTTGCACAAGAAAATCAATGTGAGCCGACATCATGGAAGTTTCTTTTTTTGTCAAGTAGTTATCAAGAGAAATGCAAGCAGGGGCAATAGCAAGCCATTGACTGGATGCATAAATAACCATCCTGGCTGAAATAGAGGTGAAGCCAGGCCATTCGTTTTACTTACTTGTTACATAAACAAACATACTCTTTCTGGGATAAACTAATGGCTTTGGAAACACTTAACCAGACCATAATGTCACTGAGAATCTCTTCATCTTGGATAAAGTGTTGGTATTTTAGACCCAAGAGTGAGAGGATAGCACTAATGCAGGATAAAAAGGGGAAACGTAACAAAACATAAACAACTAAACAAAAACATGTGTGTCTCGGTAATGTATTACTACAAAGCACCATAATAACGCGTCTATCATCACTGATTATGTCTGTTGTTGAGTCCAAGAAGCGAAGATTTCTGAGTCTGAGATGATGATGCTGTCAAAACAATATACAATTGTATACAATAACAAAACAATATACAATTGTATACAATAACAAAACAGTATACAATTGTATACAATAACAAAACAGTATACAATTGTATACAATGCGATGAAATATATAGTAAAATTGTAGTTCATTGTAACAATAATAAGCAGCCTTTATTATGACATGAGTGGCTCCAGTCCTTTATTCTGAGTATCAATTTATTATTTTGATGCTTATGATTGCACTAAAGTTATTCTAAGTTATTATTAGACTAGATGCATTCTTAGAAAAATCTCAAGAAAACAACCTCTTTATTTCACTAACTGGCAAGGTTGGCATCTCAAACCCCAGGCAATAAGCTGTTATCACCCAAGGGATCTGCATCTTGCCATACATTTTCCCTGCAAAGGAAATACATTACACAAAACCATTCTAATGAATCATTTATGGACAGCTTAAGTCCTCTAGACCAAGATCTGCTAATTTTTACCTACACTCAGTGGCGTAACTAGAGTTCGATGGGCACCGGGGCAAAATTTGGAACTGGGCCCCATCCCCACCCCTTCTGCGATACAGGATAATTATGCTGACAGTTGGCTCTTTCCCTCAGCACCTAGCTTTACATGTTCTGATCTCCATCTTGTCCTCAGCACCCAGCTTTCCAATGCTCTGTTATACATCTTTCCCTCAGCACCCAGCTTGCCTTTGATATCAGAGCATGGAAAGCTGGGTGCTGAGGGAAATATGTATAGCAGAGCATGGAGCAGCCGAGTGCTGAGGACAGATGGATATCAGAATATAGGAAAGCTGGTTGCTGAGGGATAGCAGAGCATGGGAAAGCTAGGTGCTGAGTTAAAGATGTATAGAACGTATAGGAGAGCATGGAAAAACTGGGTGCTGAGGGAAAGATGTACAGCAGATCATAGGAAAGCTTAGTGCTGAGGGAACAAATCTCATTTCCTCACCACCCAGCTTTCCCATCCCATGCTTGTATCTTTGTCTCCCATCCTGGTATATAGCCACATCCAGTTTTTTTTACTGTACAATATATTTACGCTATAAATAACATTATTGTAAATTTAGAGTAAAGAAAAAGTAAGCTCACCACAGCTTCTCAGTCCACAGTAGATCATTATGCTCTCACAGAGATGCCCAGGCTAGGCTTAGTAGATCCAGGTGAAACAAAATCCAGCGAGCTTAGGCATAAATAGATGAATTCCTATATTCCACCATATAGTACAGAATTATGCAACCCCCATATAGTAGTATGCAGCCCTTTTATTCCTCCATATAGAAATATGCAGCCCCAATATAGTAGTATGCTGCACTTATATTCCTCTATATAGTAATATGAGGCCTCCATATTCTACCATATAATAGTATGCAGCCCTTATATTCCTCCATATAATATTATGCAGCCCCGATATTCCTCCATATAGTAGAAACCAGCCAGATATCCCTCCCTTTCTGTGTTGAGACTCCTAACAGAGGCTCCACGGAGCTTCTTGATTTGCATATTTCCCAGGGGGCAACGTACCTAGGATTTCACTGTCTTGAGCGCCCTCGCTGGCTGCCGGCAGTGTTTTCTCTGGCTGGTCTCCCCGAGATCAGTGATTGTTTTGTTTTGTTGGTCTACTAGGCATTGCTTCCACCCAGCCAGAATCCTACTCCACACTGATGAGGGGCAATACCCCGAAACAGCTGTCTGTGGATGGATACCTGGCCTTGGTATTTCCCTTGTCATATCTTTAAACTTGTCAAAAAGTTGGATATTGACTAAAAGGGCCACTTAATATGGTGGTTATGGTGGTCTCCTAAAAAGAGTCACCTCTTGACTGGGCCCTTCCCGGAGGGATATCTGGCTGGTTTCTGTGTTGAGACTCCTAATAGAGGCTCCACGGACCTTCTTGATTTGCATATTTCCCAGGGGGCAATGTACCTAGGATTTCACTGTCTTGAGCGCCCTTGCTGGCTGCCGGCAGTGTTTTCTCTGGCTGGTCTCACCGAGATCAGTGATTGTTTTGTTTTGTTGCTCTGCATATCTCAGCACAGCGGTGCGCTGTATTAATGTCATATCGCTCTACTGTGCTGACATGTCAAAGCGCTGCAGACACAGGGGGAGAATGATGAGAGAGGGAGTGCTCCTCTCTCATCACTGTTTTCAATTGTATTGGCATCTGCTCCGACGGAGGGCTGCGGGGGGCTTGAAAGTAGCACTGGTAATGGGCCCCCTGACTCATGGGCCCCATAGCGGTCACGTGGCCTGCCACCATTGGCGATACATCTCTGGCTGAGGTCCTTCGGTCCCCTGAACCCCCGGGCTCGGTCATGATCTCTGCGACCATCATCGTTCCACCCCTGCCTGTGCTCTAGACTGGGTCTTACGCTCCATCTATGCAGGGCTGGGAGAAGGGGTAGGCAGGGTATGCACAACGTCTATGGCGCTACCTCCTGCATCCTCAAGGGGTGTGCACTCTAGAGGAGATAGAGTAAAGTGACATTGCTGAATGCCTTTGGCTGAACAGGACTTCTTCTGGTGGCAGACATTCCGAACACTGACATCGGGGGGCTCAGGTACGGAGGTAAGCAGCGTCAGTGACACTGCGCACCCCTTTCTCTGCCAAGATTCACTTGTATTTGTATCTATAGGATGAAAATACAATTAATGTGAGGACCAACCGGGATAGCATAGCAGCAGAGGAGCAGTAATCAGCTCTAATCAGCTCCATGCCCTGCTGAGAACTCCAGCAGAACATAGGCCTGCGACCTGCTAGAAACGGTGTATGCAGGGAACATCGGATGGCATGATGCAGTGACATCATCATGCCATCCAGCTCCCACTGCTAAACAGGATAGAAGAGGAGATGGGGAGCTACGCTGGACGGGGAGCTGGGATTAGGTGTGCATAAGCTTTTATATTTTTCATCTGTTTGCCATTGAATGGGGGACATTACAAGAGGGGCTGACTATGGAGACGTTTGGAGCCCAGTGTTTGATTGGCTCACACTGGGAGTAACAACAGCAGGTCATCACAGGGCATTGCACGCTCTTTATATCTTAGTGCAGGACTCAACCCCCCATGGTTCTGGGTTCCCAACCTATAGTACTGCCTCCATCAGCATCCAAAATCCCAATCACACCTTATACCACACCCTGTCAGACACACCAGTGGGCTGCTGAGCTGGAATAGGGCCACCCACCTAGGGGTAAGGCTACTTTCACACATCCGGTTTGAGCAGTGCGGCTCAATCCGGCTGTGAAACCTATGCAACGGATGCGGCGAAAACACCGCATCCTTTGCATAAGTTTTTACATGCGGCCCGTCCGTTTTTTTCCGGATGCGACACGCTACTGAGCATGCGCAGTGGAAGAAACCGCATGCGGCGGCCGGATGCGTTTTTTTCCGCATCGTGCCGCATCCGGTGTCCATAGGCATGCATTGAAAAATGCGCCGCAGCGGCCGGATGTGACGCGATGCGGTTTTTTTGCCGGAGCAAAAAACGTTGCAGGCAACGTTCCATCCGGCCGCGGCATCGGCTAAATCTGCCGTATTCGGCAAAAACTGGACCGAACGCAAGCCCATGCGGCACAATACGGCACTAATGTAAGTCTATACAAAAAAACCCGCAACCGGCGGCAAAAAAAATGGCAAAGCGCCGTATTGTGCCGCAGAGCAAAAACCGGATGTGTGAAAGTAGCCTAAGACAAACTGGTGTGAGGTGACAGAGTAGTCGACTCCAGGGGAGCAAAGGGAGAGGACGTAGGAGAGCAGTGAGAGCCCTCAAAGAGTGAGGAGCTAGGGGAGTTTGAGCTCCCTGGGAGTAAAAGGTTGGGTTGCAGACGGTGGTCTGGATCCAGATGAGTCAGAAACCCACTCGTGGGATATTGGGACTGGGTGCCTGGACCTAGTCTTGGAGGACGGTTAGCAGCTCGAGTTCAATAGCCGGTCTGGGACCGAAAGCATGGCGGGGTACTGGACCCTAGGTCAGGGAGTAGCTTCAAGCAACCCAGCAATTAACCTGTGGAGGATAGTGACTTTATGGACTGTCCCCATGAAGCTCAGGGATCAGGGGCACTAGCGCAATGAGGGGGATAGGGCTTTCCAACCCACGCAGCCCACAGAAATCACAAGCATGAGCCCTTGAGAGCAAAGCTCCACTACAAACAGTAGGGAGTGGGGCCCGGACAGCTTTCTGCTAACGGGCCAACAGAACACTTCAAATTTGTGCAAGGAGGCAGGCTCCGGACCATCAGGCAGTACCGTAGGGGATGGATACCCGGATGGGCTCCCCCAAGAGGGCAGCAGCACTCACACACTTGGTTTACCTTGTTGTCAGAGTCTGCTTTTCATCACCGACGCTGTCTGAGTGAGTATATGCTACCACCTAGCCGTGCGCTCCCCTACACCCCACAATCCAGAGTCCCAGGGCCTTACCTACCAGTGGAGGGAACGTCATCTGGCTGCCCCACTCCATCTCCCCCAGGTACTCTCATCGGCAGCGGCGGTACTCCCCTTACCGCGAACCATGGGTGGCGTCACAAACTAATCCCCTGTAAGTACCACCTTCATTGAGTGGCCGCTAAGCCCCAGGTCCGGGGACCCTCGAGCCACAGCAATCACGATTCCAAGCAGTTCGCCTGCTTAGGGGCGGCACACATGCAGGGAACATTGGATGGCATGATGCAGTGACATCATCGTGCCATCCAGCTCCCACTGCTACACAGGATAGAGGAGGAGATGGGGAGCTACGCTGGACGGGGAGCCGGGATTAGATGCGTGCAAGCTTTTATATTTTTCATCTGTTTGCCATTGAATGGGGGACATTACAAGAGGGGCTGACTATGGAGACATTTGACGCCCAGTGTTTGATTGGCTCACCTTGGGGGTAACAACTGTATGATCGGATGTAGTGTGCACTCTAACAAAATGGAAAAACACAGCCCAACCTCCCCCAAAAGTGATCTGTTTATTACTGGCTGCATGTAGGTGGAGACCCAAACTGCTCAATTAGTGACTTCCAATGGGGTTCAGGTCAAGTTCAGGTCCCAAACCAAACTTTATCTAAAGTCCGGATGAACCCGCCGAGCTGAACTTCTATGGGTCTGCTCATCTCTAATCATGAAGTCTATAAGGTCCCCAACTCTCTGACTCCTTATTAGTCCCATAAAAAAACCTATAATAAATTGATTCACAATATATATTTAACTCCCCAACAAAATAGAGAGCCCTTCTTTGATGTGGGGCCCTTTATATATTTTCATAGTAAAGTAGTAATTTTCAGAAAGCCAAGACTTGAGGGGTGGATTGAATTACTCTCATGACAATAGCTAGTAGAATTTTCTAAAGAAAATTATGATACTGTGAAAATTGAAAGAAAACTCTCCCTTGTGCCTGCCATCGCTTTCTCCGTATAACTTCAGATGAGATTCGCATGGTTGGGAATTCGGACCACAGATAGATATCAGAATAAAAGTATTTTCTATGAAAAGACAAACCACAAACAAACATTTCTAAGGTGCGGGTGCATTGTGACAATGGATTGATGTACGTTCTCAGCCAGTTTTCTGTATAAATTGAATATTTAATTTAAAAAATGTATTAGTTGGATCCGTTTTATTCACATGATAAATAAAAGCAGCATATGGCGAGATGGGTTTTGTGAATTTAAATTGGTTTTCAGGCTCCTAGATTAAAGGAGACTCTTGGAACTGCTACCACCTGATACATGGACACAGGCGGAGGTGTATTTTCTAGAACAAAGTAAATGCATAATGTAGAAGGGGAAAGACTGATTTAGAACCCAATAAAATTATGTCAAAATTATGGAATAAAAAGAAGAGCCATTAATAAAGTTTCAGAAGAAATTTAAATGACTCATGGCTGATTGCCCTGCAATCTATTACAGACGTGTTCAGTGCTGAAACAAATAACGGGAATCAATAAAGCCGTGGCTTTAAAATTTCAGAATACCAAAAAGCTGCAATGGATGAAATGAGGAAGGAAGTGGAAAATAAATGGTTGCATTAAGTGGAAGTAGAATTATAAATTATAATGGAGCTTAGAAGCGAGCGGTACATGTGTTTTATTGGATAATTAAATAGATTTTTCTTTAACAATGACTTTATACAGTCATCTTAATTTTTTCATTCTTTCAACCTGCAAAACTTATAGTTTATAACCCCCCTCTAAATATAGAAAAAATAATTTAAAATATACACCTCATAGATATCCTCCGGTATAAATCATGAGATTTACAAATGCAAGGTTTTCAAAAGTAATGTCTGCTAATTTCAGATATTACAGTGGCCATAAGTTATGACAGCTTTCCTCAGACCCTACAGGGCAACTATCAAGATTCTTATACTCCACCATTTTTTCATTTGATAGCTCTACTATGCCTATATTTTTTCCCTGAAAATAAGACCTACACAGAAAATGAACCCTAGTATAATTTATGGGGGTTTTTTTGAGCATGCTTAAAATATTAGCCCTACTCCAAAAATAAGCCCTAGTTGTGGTTGTATAAGAAAGTGTTCAAGCAGCTAAAAACTTTAAAGAATAAAGTAGGACTCTTTATCAAAGAAAGTAGATACCCCCAAAATAAAGCCGACATTCCAGCAGACATCCGCAAAAGAAAGCAGACACCCCCAGAAGAAAGCAAAAACTTCCCCCCCCCAAAAAAAAATCACACTCACCAGATACAAAACAATTACAATAGTGAATGGGCTCTCACACAGAGATCTGTGTCACTGTCAGGTCCCTTGCTGTTCCAGCAGTAGTGCCCTGCAGCTCTCACAAACTGTTTGGGTACCAGTATCAATCCGCGTGAGTAATACTACTTCCAGTCACCAGGGGGAGCCAAACACTGTAGAATGCAGGGGGACCTGATAGTGATGCAGATTTGCATGTGAGAGCCCATTCACTTGCCAACTCTAATTGTTTGGGGTCTGGTAACTGTAATTCTTTTAGGGTATGTCTGCTTTCTTTTGGGGGTAAGTTTAGCAGGGCACAGAGAATATTACATTTAAGCAGGTAACTTAAGTCATTGTAAATATGATATGTACCCATCACTATAGGACTGGATCTGCACCATGAGAATAGCAGATCAGATAAGAGAATGTGCATCTGAACCAGTAATGGGATTAGCACAACATGTTGATGTTCCAGAATGTGATGATATGTTATACATGTTATATTTGAATAAGTGATGATTTTTTTTTTCAAGAATAAATGTGAATTGTTGTTCATGGGAAAATATACGACATCCCCTGAAAATAAGCTCTAGCACATCTTTCAGAGCAAAAAATAATATAAGACCCTGCCTTACTTTTGAGGAAACACGGCATTCTTCTGATTTATGACACTTTTAGTTGATTATTATATTCACGGCTTTGGGTGAGCAGCGTTGCCCTGCAGTCCTGGGGTCCTAGGTTGAGATCTGACCTATGACACCTTGCAGTTTGCTGATCTGTCCGCCCTGGTTTTGCAACGACTTTCTTTAGGCACTCCGATTTCCTCCCACACTTGAAAAATATATTATAAGCTAAATTGGTCCCTGAAGAGCTCCGCAAGCAGCAGCGATGCTGGGCTGTGACGAGCGGTGAAACTCTACCCACAGCCCAGTGACTCAAGAAGACTTGGGCTGATCTCGGTGAGGTTGGGTCAACTGTAAGGTTGACCCAACCTCACCGAGACCCGAGGTTGACCCAACCTCACCTCAGAGGTCACATAGTCCGGGGGTCACGTGATGGGGATAAGCGGACCGCAATAGCACTGCTCAGAGGCACAATTGACTACACAAGGTGGTTGAGAAAAAACCTTCTCTATGAGCTTTACATCGATGTGGCCACTAATGCTGAGTAGTGGACCACTCCTTTAATGAAGTCTATCAAGGTAGTTGCTTAACTTTGCATTCAGGAAGCTAATAAATAATTGAAACTTCTGTGTGAACATGAGAATAGTTTACTAGGACTGTATCCTCATGACTTGTAGAAGAAAAACCTTCAGAAAAACAGTTTGGGCAATGTTATGCTGTGTACTTTATATGACTGTTCTAATGCTATAAAGTGACAGAACACCATATACAACCATTTAATCATCAATTGGATTAATCCTTTATTTGATCATGAAGTTGTAACAATGTTGATTTAGTGTTATATGTCCTCATGAGTATTTCTTTCTGATCCTATTCACTTAAATGGGGCATAGTCCAGTTCCCGTTACAAGAAAAACCATGAAGGGGCCTCTGATCTGAATCACCTGAAGCATCCTCAGAATTATTAGGGTTCCATTAATCGTTCACAACAATTGATATCATGCCTGTATGTGCCTGAAATAAATCTTTAATCATTTATTTCTAGGTTTAGTGTTTTTACAAAATGAAAATCATCTTTATCTATGTAATACACCTGAGTGACTGGTATCTATAGCCCGTATTGCACACAGTAAGCCTCTGTCATACACATACAGAACACCATGTATAGTTGCCTTCAATATACCTTTGTATAGAAAGCACCAGCATTTTCTACTGATCAGTTCTATTCAATTTGTTCTGTTTGTTCTGTGATCAGAGAGAGGCCGATAAAAACTATAAAATGACATGAAAATGCATTTACCAAGTAATTGCTGTAATTTCAATTTGTTTAAATGATAAAACATCTAGTGTGGTGAAGATAACATTTTACGGAAACATGGCGAACGAAAAACAGAGAACAAATTTGTGCATCTTCAGACTGCATAGCGTACGTTTATACCACCAATTGGTTTGCTTACTTTGCACTACAATAACTTGTTAGGCCATCTCTATTTAAAGGAGTTGTCCATTACTTTTACATGGTCTATCCTTAGGATAGGTCACCATTGTTTGTTATTGGTGCCAGCAGCGCGGCAGCTTGCAGCCAGAAATGCTCAGTTCCGGAATTGACCCATTTTCTGCTAGTGGCTGTGGCCGGGTATTGCACATCCACCACCTATTGATCTGAACACGGGCAGCTGTGGAGCTGAGCATTTCCGGTTGCCTGCTACTGCCGTCAGGACCAAGAACAGCTGATCGGAAAGAGTGCACTGTGTCGGACCCCGGCCAATCAGACATTGATGACCCATCCTAAGAATAGGCCATCAATGTAAAAGTAGTGGACAACCTCTTTAAGGCAACGTTTGTAGAGCAAGTCAAGATGAAGACTATAAATGTGGTCTTTGACATCTAACAGTCCTGGAAAGCATACTAAACCTTTCTCACTCCTTTATTATTATAGCTAGTGCTGATTATATCCAATATATTCTACAGTATACGAGGCTACCTTGAAGGCCTTGCACTATATCCAACCACCATCTTTCCGTGACTGTTTATTAGAGATGAGTAGATCGATCTGCACCTGATAGAGTTCAAGTCAAATCAAATTTTGCGTTTTCATATCAATTTAAACATTCTGAGAATCGTTTTGCAGTTAGCAAAAAAACTTATTTCCCACACCTCTGAAGAACCTAAGAGCAGGCAAATGTCTTTTTTTGTAGTTGTGCTGGCTTCCCCATAATGTCCTGCAGCTCTGACATCTTACGGATTATCAGACCTTGTCCAGTGTTGGTTAGTACTTGGGGCCATCACAGATCAGCGGGTCCCAGGGGAGCAAAGTTTGTACAGTAGAGTCATTTTCCATCTTCAGAGTCACTGGGTGGGTTTCTTTCTTTTGTAAGCTCTCATGGTCAACATGGTCCTCTCTCTTCTGTAATATCTAATGCGGGCATCACACGGGACGATAAATCGTGCGATCACATAAGCGATCGCACCAGCCCCCATCGTGTGTGCGTCACGGGCAATTAGTTGACCGTGGCGCACAAAGTCGTTAACTCCCCCGTCACACGTACTTACCTCCCGGGCGATGTCGCTGTGGGTGGCGAACACCCTCTTCCAGAAGGGGGAGGACGTTCGGCGTCACAGCGACGTCATACGGCAGCCGGCCAATGGAAGCAGAGGGGTGGAGATGAGCAGGACATAAACATCCCGCCCACCTCCTTCTTCCGCATTGCCGGCGGGATGCAGGTAAGCTGTGTTCGTCGCTCCCGGGATGTCACACGGAGCGATGTGTGCTGCCATGGGAGCGATGAACAACCGGAGCACAGAAGGAGGAACGAGATTATGAAAATGAACGACATGTCAACGATGAACGAGAAGGTGAGTATTTCTGCTCTTTCATAGGTGTCACACGGTATGATATCTCTGACGATGGCGGATGTGCGTCACTAACGATGTGTCCCCGACGACATATCGCCAGATATATCGTACCGTGTGACGCCCGCATAAGATGTTATCATTAGTGGGGTTCTCTCTCGTATATTTTCCAAACAATTAAGAACTTTCCACTATTGAGTGTTGCATTAATTTACTATTGCCGCAAGTCAAATTTTGTGGGAATATCAAAGGCTTGTAACAAAGAGAGGTGAATATTTTAGTTTAGGGTAGCATGTCAAAGGAGTTTGTCTTGTCACTGCCAGATTGACTCACCCACTTCTAAATCAAACAAATGATTTGTCATTTTTTGGGCACAAACACGATTCAGTATCACATCTGTGAGTGGCAAAAGTATTTGAACCTTTAGGATTAGAAGATATTTTGAAGATCTGGTATTTACGATCAATGCAATGACAATTAGTTATGAGTGGGCAACTTGTTTTAGATAGAGAACAGAGCTCTATTTAAGACTGATCTTTACAACATGTTTATGGAAGTGTATCATGGCACGAACAAAGGAGATGTCTGAGGACTTCGGAAGAAGAGCTATTGATGCTCAATAAGCTGAAAAAAGTTACAAAACCCTTAATAAAGAGTTTTTACTCCACGAAGTTACAATCAGATAGACTGTGTATAAATCAAGTTTAAAGCCTGCTTTACATGCTACAAGATATCTCACGATGTGTCGGCGGGGTCACGTCGTAAGTGACGCATATCCGGCATCGTAAGGTATGTTGTAGCATGTGACAGCGACAAGCAATTGTGATTGAACGAAAAACCGTTCATCGCATGCACGTCGTTCATTCCTGACGAATTGAACGTCAGATTGTTCATCGTACCCGGGGTAGTGCACATCCCAGTGTATGACACCCCGGGAACGATGAACAGATCTCACCTGCCTCCTGTGGCTCCTTACCCACAATGCGGAAGGAAGGAGGTGGGCAGGATGTTTACGTCCCGCTCAGCTCCGCCCCTCCGCTTCTATTGGCCGGCTGCCGCATGACGTCAATGTGACGCCAAACATCCCTCCCACTCCAGGAAGTGGACGTTCGCCGCCCACATCGAGGTCGTATGGTAGGTAAGTACGTGTGATGGGGGTGAATCGTATGTGCGGCACGTTCAACAAATTGAACGTGCTGCACATACGATGGGGGTGTTGCAAATCGCATACGATATCGTATGCGAAATTGCAACGTGTAAAGCAGGCTTAAGTAATACCAACCCTCGCCAGGTGTGGTCAAGCAACAAATATCACTCTAAGAGCAAGCCATAAAATAGTTCATGAAGTTACAAAGGAACCCAAGGTAACCTCTAAGCAACTAAAGGTCTCTCTCACATTATGATAATGTTCACATAATGTGATTTTAGCTTGATGAAGGATATGGAGTCTAAAAAACGCATTGTTCAAAAACTCACCACTGAGGTATCCTTGGATTGTCCTTTTCTTCATGACAGCTTGGCATTAACCCTTTTCATTACCACTTTACAGTCTATGTGAATTATATGGTAGTAGGGATTGCTGTGGATTCTTGTCAGTAACCAAACTGAAATGTACTTCCATGCTCAAAATCAACAATAGCTGCCATTCAACTATACAAGAGTTGGTATAAAGTTTAGTCCCTTTTATGTCCCAAAGAACTAGTTGTTCTCATCAGTATATTACACTTTACGGCTCGGTATGTAACTTCCATTTAATTGTGATACTATTTTATAGAGGCTTGACAAACTGCAATAAATGTAACAAAGCTCAATACAAGAAAGACACGTCCTGTAAAACTATATTCTCCAAACACCTATTGGCTTGAGTCGTAATGAAGACTCCAAGCACAGAATCAATAATTAGAGCTCTTAATGATAAGTGAACAAGGAATCTCGTTCCATACTATAAAAACAATGATTTGCCAACATCTGCATTGTATAACTAGAGGGAGCAATATACAACCTGTTTCTCTACCTGTAGACATCCATCTTCCCCGTAATATGACAGGATATAGTTCTGCTATGTTCCATGAGACCATATAATCCATAATACATATGCAAATACCATAGTCATAGCATTAATGCAGCCTCAAACTCTGCAAGTTTTTTGTTGATACTTGTAAATTACAGTTGCATTTCCAAAACTTACCTCCTACATCTCCATAAAGAGAATGAGATTAACAGCGCAAACATTTTTAGCCATCAACATTTATACAAGGGGTTGTCTCATGGAGACATTCATTTTTCATATGTCCTATTAATGGGGCTGTCCATCTATCTTTTTACAGATTATTGTACCAAAGGCTATGAATGCAAAGAAAAAGGAAAATGAGCTGTTACTGCCTCTCATCACTGCTCTGATCTCTGCTGATTAGCTGCAGTGGTGAGGTCACATCAACAGCTCTGCAGCCAATCACTGAGCTCAGTGCCCAGTCAAGTCTACATTAAGCTCAGTGATAGATCCTCCCTAGTCTAGCCAATCAACAAAGACTGGAAAAGTGGTGAGAGGCAGCAGTGGACCCCAGCAAATTCCGTAAGACATTGACTTGTTTTTTTTTTTTTTTTGTGTCTCTGAGTATATAGAACAGTAATCTTTGAAAAGAGACAACCCCTTAAAGGTGTATGGATATTATAATAAAATGGGTCCCCAAGTAATAGCATTTATGGTGTTCTATGTCTAGTATCCAAGGGCAAGTAAATGAAACATCCCATGGAGGAGAGGGGCTCTGGTTCTTCAAACTGCCATATGTTTACTTATAATTGTTTTGTCCAATATAATATTTTATTAAACATCACAAAGCATATACAGTATATCATATAAGCAATGTAACAACGGTGAAGAAAAAGACATAAACCACACCTCCAAAATTATACTTTGATCTAATGCCTCTAGGCAAAAATGTATATACCTGAACATCAGGTTCTTGGTTTAACATTCTGATCAGACTGTATGAAGCCCACTGCCACATCACAGCGAACCTCTGAGTGGGTCCCTAACCTATTTGAAGCCTTAGTGTGGTGCCACGGGTCAACTACTGCTGCAACGACAGTGTACCAGCAAGACAGCTGACCAGGTGCCTCACAACACCCATGCTACAAGGCTGAGAGCCATGACACCAATATTAGACAGGTTGTCCACTACTTTTACATTGATGGCCTATCCTTACAATAAGTCATCAATGTCTGATTGGCCAGGATCTGACACTCTGCACCCCCCGCGAATCAGCTGTTTTCTGTGCCGATGGTGACAGCAGGTGGCCAGAAACGCACAGTTCCAGAGCTGCCCCATCTTCTGATAATGGCCACAACCGGGTACTGCATATCTGCCTCCCATTCAAATCAATAGGGGGCGATAGCAGCCGCGGCCGGGTACTGCACTATCAGAAGACAGGGCAGCTCCAGAATTGAGCATTTCTGGCCACAAGCTGCCTGTCATGATTCGCCTCTCTATCCACATGGCTAGGGGGCGGAGCCTTCTCTCAAGCCTCACTTCTGGCCCCTGGATGCCTTAAAAGCTGACACTTCCAGTGAACCAGCACCGGCTATAAGCTTAGCTCTGCTTTGCCTGTGATTGCTGGTCCTGTGAGTGATATCCTGATCTGTCTGTTCCTGTGCCCCCGTGCCCTTGTCTGTGTTCTGTCCCCTGGTCGTCCCTCCTGTCCTGTGTCCCCCCTTCTATTTCCCCACTCGGTTGCTTCCTCCGGTACTGACCTTAGCCTGACTTTGACTTCGCTTCTGCTCGCTCCTCCGGTCCTGCTTCTGCCCGTACGGTGTTTGACCCAGCCTGTCTGACTATTCCTCACATACCCTGCAGTTCTGCCTCTCAGCTGTGCTGATTAGGCAGTGCATGAGAACGCTGTGCATTTCCTTCCTGGTTCTCATTGCTCTGTGTAGTGTTGTCTGCTGCAGAGCTCTGGCTCCCCCTGGTGGCATCATTACACTGCCACTGCTGACACTGAGCTTAGCTGATCGGAGGGGGTGTGGAATGTCGGTCCCCAGCTAATCAGAAATTGATGACCTATTCTAAGGATAGGCCATCAGTGTAAATGTAGTGGACAACCTCTATTAGGAACCTTTGGAAATAAACTAATACCTTTTGACATACTGTAATTTGGATACTAATGCTTGATACATCATGATTGATTAATCGATTACTGACAGGTTAAAGGGATTGTCTGGTAAAAATAAGTGATCCCCTACCTATAACGTAGGTAATAATTTATTGATCGTGGGGGTCCACTCACTCCCACAAAAAACAGTCAGCAGAACAGGGCACTTTTAGACCCATTAGAATGGAGTAGAAGTGTTAAAGCATTCATGTTGTAATGAAGATAAAAGTGCCCGCTAAGAGTCTGGGCGTGAGCCATAGGTCAGACCCCCACCTGTCAATAAGTTATCATTTATCCGGTAGATAGGTGACAACTTGTTTTCACTGAAGATTCCCTTTAGACATTATTGACACAAGGTCAGAGGGTTATATAATCTTCACATAAATAATACCTCAATACAGCATCAATGTGAAGAGTGTTTTAGAATTTAGCGCAAAGCTTCGCTTCAGAAGTGACATTTGATTTTTCTAATCTGTGATTTCTCAATAACTGTCTTAGCCAGATCTACCCGAAGAAACACAGCCGCTGAATTTGGAAGTGTCTTATTTTCCTGCTTGTTTCCTTAGTAATGACACAGTGGCTTCCTTATTGCTACTGTGAGTGGCTTTCATAAGAATGTAATGCAATCTACAGCACAGCCGCATCACTGAGAAAAAGAATCTTGTGCTCTTGAAGTGAGCAATAAAATTCATGGAGACATCAGCAATATGCTCAGCGCAGTGGTCAAGCCGGTATCCTGCAGCTTTCTGAGCCTCCGGATGCCGGGATGAAACAAGACTTACGATTCCCAAACAAATAGGTTTGGATTTAAAGTGGACCCGGCATTCTCACATAAATCCTAACGAATGTCCTATGAGCGTGGAAAATAAAGATTTGCTGCGCAGTTTCTTAGCGCATGAATGATATGTTAAGGTGGTAGACGTTACAGAATAAATGTAAATCTCAAGAAATGAAGCTACATAAACGCATTATTTGTTTTTTCAAACATTAATGGCAGAATATTGTAATTTAAATTTTAATTTGGATTTAAAGGGAACCTGACAGCAGATTTGGGGACTATAAGCTGCGGCCACCACCAGTGGGCTCTTATATACAACATTCTAACATGCTGTATATAAGAGCCCAGGCCGCTGTGTAGAATGTAAATATCACTTTATAATACTTACCTAAACTGTCGGTGCAGTGGAGTTGGGTCATATGGGCATCTCCGTTCTCCGGTGCCGGCACCTCCTTTCGGCCATCTTCGTCCTCTTTCTGAAGCCTGTATGCATGACGCGTCCTATGTCATCCACACTCGTCGGTCCCGTGCAGGCGCACTGCAATGCTTTGATCTTCCCTGCTTAGGGAAGATCAAAATACGCTTGCTTGCGCAGGACCTTGCGAGTCTGGATGACGTAGGACGCATCATACACCCAGGCTTCAGAAAAAGAGGACAAAGATGGCCGAAAGAGGAGGCACTGGCACCGGAGAATGGAGACACCCATATGACTCAACTCCACCGCACCGACAGTTAAGGTAAGTATTATAAAGTCATTTTTACTTTCTATACAGCGGCCTGGGCTCTTATATACAGCATGTTAGAATGCTATATATAAGAGCCCAGTGGTGGTGGCCGCAGCTTATAGGCCCCAAATCTGCTGACAGGTTCCCTTTAATGACATCCACAACTAATTTATCTGGAACCTGTTACACTGCGCATGGGTGTCCTATCTACAGGTGGCCTGGTAGAAATACCGATGGAGAAAAAGATCCAGCTCACTGCAGCCTTTGCTTACTCAGAGCATGGAATCGTCTTTGCTCAGATGTGAAGAATCCAAAGGAAAGGTAAAAGTAATCCAGCTTGATGAGTAATATATTTCTGTAGTGTGGATATAAATTTCAATGTCCAGGATGGATCAAACAACGTAGCAAGCTCCTTTTAAATTATTGTTGTATGCGACAAAGAAATAAGTACAATTTTTATTGACAAAATGGCATGTCACCCTACACACACACACACACACACACACATATATATATATATATATATATATATATATATATATATTTTATGAGCTCGATGGGCCAAGTACTTTACTTGCAGATCCATCTGCCTCCATAGACCAGTTCATGGTAATTGTTGAGGTTGAGGGGTGTAACTGCAGATTAAACAGCTTCATGGCAAAGTTTAGAATGCTCCTCTCTTATTTTGTTACAAGTGAACTCAGTTATATTAATACAAAAATTATCATAGCTAAAATATTTTAAGACAGCCCTGAACAGCTATCTGCTGGAGATGCTATGACTATCTATACACCGGTTGAGCTACTTGGCATTGATTGCATATGTGCACATATACAGTAATAATCTCCCTTGAATTCCCCCACATGTATGAGAACTAATGTCCTGAGTCCACTCAAGTACAGAAATAATGTCCCCTGAGTCCCCCCAATGTACAACTCTTCTACACACAGTATGATGCCCAAACACCTCCCCTATACATGGTATGATGTCGTCATAGCTCCCTAATATGCAGTATAAAGCATCCGTAGCTCCCAATAAACAATATGATGTCCCTACAGCTCCCGATACATAGTATAATGCCCACATAGCTCAACTATACACTATGTCTGGCCCACAGTTTCCCTATGCACAGTATAATTGCCCACAACTCATCTATACACTGTATGACTGATCCACAGCTACCTTAAACACAGTATGATGTCCCCACAGTTCCCCTCTATATAGTATGATGGGTTCACTACTCCACTTTGCACAGTATGTCCATATGGCACTCTTACACATAGTTTAATGTTGTGATAACTCCTCAGCTTACTATACACGGTACGATGCCCCCACAGCTGTACACAGTGTAGTACCACCATAGCCCCTTATACACAATATAACACCCCATACACAGTATGATGTACCCAAAGCTTGCATACTACAATGCCCACAACACTGTACGATGCCTCCACAAAAGTGCTCACACAGTATAATCCCATAAATACTTCATGATGGCTCCCACAGTAGTCCTAACAAAGTATAGTACCCCTGTACACAGCTTGATGCTCCCACAGCAGCCCCAAGCACAGTGCATGACCCCTGTACACAATATGATATCACCGTAGCTCCCCTATGCACAGTGTAATGCCCCTTACACTGTATAATGGCATCTACAAGTATTATTAAAATAAAAAATAAACATGTTCTCACCCAATCCTATCCAATCCTGGCGAGTTTGCCGGCAGATAATGCAAGATTGCAGGTGGACCAACTTAGTAATGTCATTATGCCAGGGCAAACACAGGACATCAGAGTCCCTGTGCAATGACGTCACCATGACGCTTTGCCTCCGCTCGGGACTAGCCAAGTGCATAACCAAGCTGTCCTGTAGAGTGCAGGCCTAAAGTGACTTGGGGCCTAGAGGGCAGTGCTGCAGGTAGTTTTTTTTCTCCCTGCTCTACCATAGTGTTTATCTGTATCAGCGTGATATTCACACCAGTACAGTTAAGAATGGTGGTCACTACGGGTGGGATCCTCCAAGCAAGGAGCCCAGGGTGACCACTCCCCTGCACCCCAGGTACGTAGCTACATTACTGGTAGTTTGTGACTGTTTCTTACATTTATTAAACACAAAGACGGAGACATTTCTTTTTTTAGTAGAAGCTGGATGTCATAGACCCAACATATTTGTGAAATGTGAAACTTCATCTTTTACAAATGATCCCAATTAAAATATAAAAGAGAACAAAAAAAAAGCTCTGAAAGCGTGTTAGCCATTTGAAAAACGATTGATGCCTGTAAGAAGCAAAATAATAAAAACAATAATGACAAAAACAATAAACGATGTTACAACAAAGATTTCAAGACCACTTAGGTGTCTTCGTCAGGCGTGGTATAGCTAAGATATGCGTTAGATACTTTGACATACCATGCATTGAAATAAACCTAAGTAGTCTTGGAAGTTTCTTTGTAACATCATTTATTTTTTTGGGTTAGCCATTAATTGGTTTAGCATCTACAAGATTATTATTATTATTATTAATTATTTTACTTTCAGAGAGCAATTAATTATAATTCCTTAATAAAGCTCCGGGACGTTCCTCTTCATCATAGTCTTTGTCTTTATTTACTTAGGTTATTTTGTGCTCCGGTGAATCACTGCTTTCATTAGGAGCATTACAGGCGACTCTCCGAGCTGCTGCGTCATCCAACAAATTGCCGAAAGGACCATCACTAACTCACTTTCACGTTTCATGATTGTGATCCCTTATCAATATGCTGTGCATGCACCAGACATTACGGCGTTAACGTCACTAAGACGCTCAGCTCATGAGAAAGCATCATTTCTTTATTCCATAGGAAGTTATTGTATTAATATCACAATTACTATTATTATTATTCACAGTATGGTTTGCAGGAAACATTTTACAGAAGCGTGACCATCATCTCTGAGACCAGCATCAATAAAAATCTTACATTGGTGCCTGTTTAGCTTTCAAAGGGAAAGCCTCTTATCCGCAGTTGCCATTTTTGTAAAAACAGACAACCAAAGATGTTTTTTGTTCAACTTGTGCCCCTATGCACAGTTTGCGAAGTTGAGCATGCTTCATTTCTCATGGGTATGAGAGCTTATCTGTCTCATGGTGTTTGCAATTACTAAATAGGATTAAAAAAACCCCCAAACTTCAATGGATATATAAAAGTTGTAAAATAACTTAATACATGTATAAAATAGGAAATCACTGCGTCTACTCTCTGGTGGTTGATATACCACATTTTTCAGATTATAAGACACACTTTTCCTCCCAAAACTTTGGGAGGAAAATGACGGGTGCGCCTTATAATGCGAATGTAGTTTACCGGGAGGTGGATAATGGGTACTGTTCTGGCTGCAGGGCACTGTGTTGGTGGTGGGGGGTGTGCTAGCTGCGGAGTGCTAAGCTGGCTGCAGTGGGAGCTGTGTGGAGAAGGGCAGTGTGGCGGGTGAGATGCCCTGTCAGCGGTGCAGGCTGAAATAATGGCACCCAGAGTCGGCGAGTGCGCAGATGGAGCTCTTGGCTCAAGATCTCATTGCGCACGCGCTGCCTCCGGGCCATTACTCTCCCAGCAGCAGACTGCAGGAACCTGGCGCCTGGAGGTGGCGAATATGCAAGTAACAGTTGTGGGCAATATGAAAATCAGACAGACTGTGCATCTGTCTGTCTGTGGCTTTCAGCACCTATGTTACCTGTTTCCCAGTATCCTTGTTGCCTGGAGATTCCAGTACCTCTGCTGCCTGCTTCCTAGTTTCTTAGTTTGTTTGTGGCTTTCATTACTTCTGCTATCTGCTTTCTTGTACCCTGCCTGCAGTTTCCAGTACCTCTGTTACCTACTTCCCAATATCCTGTCAACCTGCCGCTTCCACTACCTCTGCTACCTGCTGTCTGGTATTGTGTCTGTCTGTGTCTTCTGGTACTTCTACCTGCTTCCTGGTCTCCTGTATATGCTTGTGGCTTCCAGTACCTCTTCTACCTGCTTCCTGGTCTCCTGTATATGCTTGTGGCTTCCCATACCTCTGCTACCTGTTTCCGGTGTGCCTCATCTACATACTTCCCCAACGCCTATGCTTCTTGTGTGCACCCGGACCTTACACTTGGAGTATCCACCTCACTAGGTGAGCCTAAACACTGTCATTGCTGTCTAATTAAATCAATTTAAGAACTTAATAATACCCTTTTGCAACTTTTTTTACACCAATGTAAGTAAAAAAAATAAATTGGCTTCTGCCAAATTCCTCAAAAGACACACACCTTTTAATAAATATTGCACATATTATGGGGAAAGGTTTTTTCTTCGAATAGAACAAATGATATTGGTGCCACTTAATAGGAACAATCAAAGAATAATCGAAGATTACACTGGACTAGTGTCATGGGTGTGTCACGTGTGACCAGACAGTCACGTGGTTTCTGGCCATAGAAGGTCACAGCGTCTGCCTGCACAGAATGCTCCCTGATCTTACATTGTTCCTGCTGTCAGTATTCATTGGTATAGGTGGCTTTCCTGCTGGATTAATCTCTCTCCCTTTTGGACCCAGCAGGAGCTCGCCTTTCACCCAGCTGTTGATAATCAGTATTCCGTTGGTGTTTAAATAACCCTTTCTTCCTTGGACTGGTGCTGGTGATATTTTTAGTTCATTCAAGCCTTGGTTGCAAGCAGATGGCTTTTACTCTGTGGTATTGTTGCTGAAAACTCTGCTGAACTTCTACCTAAGTCATCTAATGATAATTAGTTCATGCTTTTCTCCCTCTGTGTCCCCCTTGAGCCTTCTATAGTTGTTTAGTGAGGTTGATGAAGAGCTCATCCCACCCATTCTTTATGTAGGGTCCAGCACTAGGGATACCTAGGGTCAGGTATCCAGCTCGGCACATAAGTGCAGAACCTATCTAGGGTGGTGAGTGACCCCAGGGACCAGCAGTAGGTTCGGTCAGGAGTCACCATCTTCCCTTTTCTAGACATATGGGTTTCCCCTCATTATAGCCATGTGCTTGGTATTTCCCCAATTTCCAGGGTGACAACTAGTGGACATAATTGAATCTTTCTCGCAATCTTAGGGGCCCTTTGCACACTACGACATCGCAAGCCGATGCTTGCTATGCCGAGCGCGATAGTCCCCGCCCCCGTCACAGCTGCGATATCATGGTGATAGCTGGCGTAGCGAACATTATCACTACGGCAGCTTCACATGCACTCACCTGCCCTGCGACGTCGCTCTGGCCGGCGAACCGCCTCCTTATTAAGGGGGCGGGTCGTGCGGCGTCATAGCGACGTCACACAACAGGCGGCCAATAGAAGCGGAGGGGCAGAGATGAGCGGGACGTAAACATCCCGCCCACCTCCTTCCTTCCGCATTGCGGCCGGGACGCAGTTAGGAGATGTTCCTTGCTCCTGCGGCTTCACACACAGCGATGTGTGCTGCCGCAGGAATGAGGAACAACATCGTAACATCGGTCATTCCCAATTCATGGAAATGACCGACGCTACACCTATGATATAATTACGACGCTTTTGCGCTCGTTCATTGTATCAAAAATGCTTTACACACTACGATATCGCCTGCGACGCCGGATGTGCATCACTTTCAATTTGCAGCTGCGATGTCGTAGTGTGCAAAGTGCCCCTTAGTGCCGCACTCTGCCTCTACATTGTAAAAAGTTGACTTTTTTAGGCATAGTTTACATAGTAAAACTAAGGTAAATTGCTTATAAAATGTGTGCCTTTATGAAAAAAACGAAAACACCCTATAATATATTCATGAAATGTGGTTTCCTTCAAGGCTGGTTACATATTTCACTATTATTTAATTACATTAGTTGAAACATATATAGAATATATAGAATAAGGACACAAATAAATAAAAAAAACATAATTTATGATATTACATGGGAATAAGGCCAAGAGCAGCACACGAAGGTTACTAAAAGTTGTCAGTCTAATGAGTCTTGTAAAATGGGGAGCCTATTTTAGTAATTGCAGGTGCAGAATACAGATGGTTTTTTCAATGTTGGTTGAAAATGTTAGAACTCCGGAAGTTATTGAAGTGTAGAAACACTATAATGGATAAGTCGCCCTTTTATAATGGATAAGTCGCCCTTTTATAATGGATACGTCGCCCTTTTATAATGGATAAGTCGCCCTTTTTGGCTCTGTACATCTAGACTAAGCAAAAGAACTCACGTCTCCTGGACTTCTTGTCAGGACAACTAGTGCAAACTTTCCATAGATCAAACCTATAGCTAATCAAATACTCCCATATATAAAATATCTGTGTCATAACAAGTTAAAAAAATAACTCTAGAGGTAGCAAATATTCCAGATGCTTACACTTTGCTATGCATGGAGGTAGCATGTTTTAATTGGTACCCTTACATTAGATATCAGTGGTGCTATACATTGTGCTATGTGCGTTTATCAAATCACAAAAATGCTGCATTATTTATTTACAACACTAGTTGTGGTTTGCTGTTACCAACAGACTTAACGCTCGCCGCCGTGGATGGTGCTGCGTTAGCTAGAAGTGGACCCACTGGACCACAGGGAGACCCTGGGCCTACACCAAAGTGGGGAAGAGGACAGGGATTGTGGTAGCTCACCCCCAGGACACAGGGGGCGGACACAGGAGCAGACAGGACTGAGTATCAAGTTCAGACAGGGACCACCAGGGTGGCTTAAAGCAGACAACACAGGCAAGACGGACAGGCAAAGTCAAGGCAGATGGCAGCGCCAGGACGGGCAGGCAAAGTCTTTAACACCAACAGGGCAGGACGGAGAGGCAGAGTCACTAGTACCAACAAGGCAGGATGGATAGGCAGCATGTAGGAGTGGGACAGGACTGGAACCAAGTGCCAACAGGCAGAACTGTCTGGTAGCCAGATACGGCCAGGAGAGGACTGAGACCAGATGTCAACAGGCAGGATGGGCTGGTAGCCAGGTACGGGCAGGGACAGGACTGGAATCAGGTGCCAACAGACAGGACAGCCTGTTGGCCAGGTACAAGACAGGACGGAAACAGGTACAGGAAGGAACAGGATGGGACAGGACAGACAGGGTGACCTGAAAACTAACTAGACAGAACTCAACTGACTAAACTAAGGATGTTGAACGGGCAACCCCCCTAGTGAAAGCTTGCCTTAAATACCCAGTGCCTCTCAGCGATAGGCTGAGAGGCACCTCCTAGGAGTGGCGCCCAGGTCCTTTAAGAGAGCACAGACTCCATAAGGTGGGAGGAGAAGGAGAAGGCAACATGGAGGAGAGGCAGGGACGCCAGAGTGGAAGGACCTGGCCACGGCAGTGAGTCAAAGCGCGTCCCTGCAGGAGAGGAAGTAGTGCAGGGATGCAGCATTACACTTAGTTTCTCGCAACAGTG
Organism: Anomaloglossus baeobatrachus; assembly: GCF_048569485.1. Classification (NCBI taxonomy): domain Eukaryota; kingdom Metazoa; phylum Chordata; class Amphibia; order Anura; family Aromobatidae; genus Anomaloglossus; species Anomaloglossus baeobatrachus. The sequence goes on along the minus strand of NC_134354.1, from coordinate 83,260,589 downwards.
CACCATTTGGACAGATCTGATAGTGCAGCCATGTTAGAGGAAGTATTTAATACAAAATATTCAACATCAATTAGCTCTCAGTTTCTATATGTACAGTAGCATAACATGAAGCTTATCAGCTCTAGTGCAACTTTACACCTAGATGGCTAACTACAACATTGTCCTTATCTCATTATTGCTTTGATCTACGTCATTTATCAAAACTTTGCCTGTGATGACCGTTCCACTTAGATCCCAGTCTTAAATGTGATGTTGCATAGAGAACTCAATCACCCACTGTATGTTCTGAATCACGTCCTAATGGCTAGAGATATATCAATTGTAAAACATGACTTTAAATGGAGCCAATCACCAGGATTTTTGTATATAACCTAAAGCCACTGCTGTACTGGCCCTATCAGACTGATTCTCTACATACCTGTAGTGGTCAGCTAGGATGTTTAGGTTTTGAAATCCAAGAAAGTAAAGTTTATAAAATCGTCAGCTGCTTGAGTGACTGCTGGACCAGAGCCATGGGGATCTCATCGTACACCTCATCTTACCTGCTGGTACATTATACGTCCGACATGCCGCAATGATGACATTGTGCTGGCTCTATTTATCAGAGGAGTCACTGGGAATCGCTGGAGGTAGGAGGAAATTCACAGGGCTCTGGTCCAGCAGCCATCCATGGATTACCAATCTTTTTGATCTGCTCTACTTACAAGGTACCTTCACCCAAATGCAGGAGATATAATATCACATTGTAATGATACACCAAAGTGATAAAACAAGTCATGATTCATTGGACCCAGTATGAGATCTACTGTTACCGTATAAATCTTCAGGTCAAGTATATCGGTTCTACATATCTTATAAGTTGTACCTAGCAGTTATATTGGTGTCTATGTGTAGTGGCCCATGTCCAGATTGTGTCAGTCCTTTTAAGTACCCCTTGACTGTAAGTAGCTCCTGCACACTACAGATCACTCCTCAGTTGTCCCTCTACATGTAGTAAGTCATTTGAGAGCTTCAGATGTGCACTTTCAGCTATATACATTAATATGTTTAATGTATTTCTCATTTGTTGGGTGCCAGCAACATCTACTGGTGAAACTGTAAGAATCCGAAGTGTACATTGGTTGTTTTCCTATCGTCCAGTAACTTGCTCACATGGCTCAATAGGTGGAGCTACTTCAAGCCTCTGTCTGGCTAGACAGCGCTGGAATTTTCCAGTTCTGGCCCAGACTCCTTCGGGAGTGGCCCACATATGGAGAGTCTCTTCACCCCAAGATTTCTTGGCAGGCCTAAGGCCTAGAATGTCATCATTTCCTGACTTCTACAGCTAATATACTGAAGACTTCCTGAATCTTCGCTGTCCGTATATACACGTGCATCCTCACAGTAGGGCATACTGAGTATATACAAGAACCTACTGCACGCAGGTTGGGAAAGTTTGAGGGTCTCCCATCCCACTGCAAAATTAGTGGCTTGCATGCCATTGTCCACACACCAGCCGTCCAGTCCCCATAGCACGCTGGGCAACTCTCTGCATTTGCTTACAAGTACTTCTGCATGTGCCTGGACTAGCAGTCATATTAACCCCAGGATTCCAGATATGTACAATCTCTTTATTACATTTACCCTCCTATTCTAAGCTACAATAGACTCTGAACCTGCTTCGAAAAGCATACCAGTATTACATCTGAAACAATTTGTGCTCTTAAAGCTCCAGGACCCTAATTGCACTTCAGTATTCAACTCCAAGCTGTATTTGCCGTGGCCTACCCACAAGAGACTGTGAAACATAGATTCCGTGTTAGATTTCGTCGCTCCTGCTGTATTAAAGCGACTGTTATCCCCGAAACCTGCGTCTGTGGTCAGTCCATCGGCAGTGGATACTGTGTGGGGGTGGATAGCAGGCAACATCAGAGCCTTGAAGACCACTCAGAGAACATGGCCTCTGCACACTCGTGCCAGAACAGCAACAGTGATATATTGAACATATTTAAGGTCCCTGTCCTTAGGCCCCTGTATATATGAGCCTTAAAAATTAATCAATGGTAACTATTTTGTGAATATTTTGCATTTCAAATTGCTACAATCATTGAATGAAAAGACATAATATAATATTATTAAGTTCATAAGTGCCATATCGGCAGACATTGTTGTATCCTTGTACCATACAACTACAATCAGACCTCACACAAATATTACCCATAAAAAAACACAACTTAAACCACTGCGAGAACATGTCTACCCCACTCAGAGCCTCTGTTCTTATAATTACATTATTTCTTATAAAGCCAGAAATGTTTCAGCTCAATAAAAGAAGCGGCTTCTCAATTTCATTGATAGAATAAAATAATAACAGCAGTGAAGTAAATTGCCAACAGCAAAGTGATAACCTCCATCAACATCCAGAAGATCTAAGCTATGGAAATCAAAGATAGCCTTTCAGTATAATGAACCGGCTTTCACATAGACATTTCCAGTCGGCAGACGCAGGGTGGAGATCCGAGCCCGGTGGGGATTCCATATTTGTTATTGTGATGAATGTGCAGCTTCTGGAAAGTATCATTTTTTCTGATTTACAGTAATGAAAATAAAGTCAAAATCTTTAGCACTGCTGTGAAAGGCTTTTTGTTTCTTTTGTTTTCACTTTCGTAGATACGTATTTATAAAGACGCACGGTACTGAGCAAAAGTTTTGGGTAAATGTGGAAAAAATCCTGTAAAGTTTGAATGGTTTCCAAAATAGATATGTTCATTGTTTATTTTTATCAATTAACAAAATTCAAAGTTAATGAACATAAACATTTTTGGTGTGTCCCCCCACACCTTGCCTTCAAGCATCACTTGACGGAAAGGTTCATGTGCACAAAGTCAAAGATTTTGCAGGACTGTAGTCACATGTATGAGCAACCAATTATTTCAAACAAGTGCTAATCATTTTCATATATAGAGTCGTAACCAAAAATTTTGAGACTTAGGCGGGTTTTGCACGTTGCGACATCGCAAGCCGATGCTGCGATGTCGCACACGATAGTCCCCGCCCCCGTCGCAGCAGCGATATCTTGTGATTCCTGGCGTAGCGAACATTATCGCTACGCCAGCTTCACATGCACTCACCTGTCCTGCGACGTCGCTGTGGCCGGCGACCCGCCTCCTTCCTAAGGGGGCGGGTCGTACAACGTCACAGCGACGTCACACGGCAGGCAGCCAAACGAAGCGGAGGGGCGGAGATGAGCAGGATGTAAACATCCCGCCCACATTCTTCCTTCCGTATAGCCGCCGGCGGCAGGTAGGGTGATGTTCCTCGCTCCTGCGGCTTCACACACAGCGATGTGTGCTTCCGCAGGAATGAGGAACAACATCGTACCTGTCGCGGCAGCGTAATTATGAAAAAGTCGGAGCCTACACCGATGATACGATAATGACGCTTTTGTGCTTGCTAATCGTATCATCTAGGATTTACACACTACGATGTCGAAAGTGACGCTGGATGTGCGTCACTTTCGATTTGACCCCACCGACATCGCGCATGCGATGTTGCAACGTGCAAAGCCGCCCTTAGTCCGGGGCCACACGGGGACTACTACGATCCTTGCATGACACTCGGCTCACGCTGGCAGCACGGCGGGAGCCGAGTGTCATGCGAGTGTCACTGTGACTGAGCTCTGATCATGCGATCGGACCACAGCTGCGGGGGGCGGGCCGGCTCTGAGGAAGGGCGGGCAAGCACTGAGGAGGGGAGGCCCAGCGCTGAGGAGGGGAAGGCCAGTACTGAGGAGGGGCGGGCCAGCTCTGAGGAGGGGCGTGTCGGCGCTGTGGAGGAGAGGGAGGAATTTTACTCCCTCTCTCCTCTATTGCCGGCTATTGCTATTCTCGCTCTGCACTCGCATTACATAGACTTGCATGGGTGCGAGTAGAACAGGATCGCAGAGCACCTGCAGCATGCTGCAACTATTTTCTTGGTCCGATTAGGGCTGAGAAAATAATCGCTCATGGATGCTGGGTTTCAGAGAAGCATCCAGACATCTTCTCCATTCTGTTCCCATTCAATTTCAGCACTTTCCATTCATTTCAGCATTTTTACAGCCCCATCAGACATGCTGTGAGGGTCCGCTGGAAAATATTTGCATTTCCCACTGACTTGCATTAGATTCGTTATTCGTGACAAATACACAAATAGTATGACGTATTCTAGAGGAACAATCCAAACCCAAATATTTTAGTATTTGCCCATCACCAGTGACAGGTATTTACCGAAAATGGAAAGTCCCGTAAAGAGTGCATCTAGGAACTGCAATAGATTAAGCAAGTGATGCTACAGATACAAAAAATGTGCAATGGAGTCATTTATGAATAGAATTACAGAACTACAGTGAATGCTGGCACACAGATAACTAGGAGAGTAGGAAACAACTGCAGATTTCTGACTCATTCATGGTCACAGTATAGGCAAAGGATTTAGAGAAGGAGCACAATTTAGCAGCTTATTTATGCTATGGGCTGTGAATCGGTTGTGCCCAGCGAGTGTTATGTCTCTCTGGTAATATAGTTTTATATCCCTAATGCCTGTCTTACCTGGTGGATGCTTTTTGTGTATGTAGTAGCGGTGTGATCTGGTGAGTGTTTTCTCCCGCTTCACTGAACAGTAGAAAATCAGGGATTAACTGTCTGTCAAATACACTGTTACTTCCAAATGTTCATGGCATACGAGCCTCCTATCCTGAGTGCTCTGTCCGCTTCTTGATATTTGTCCATCTCTGAGCAAAGAAGTGCAGTGTTCCATCAAATGAACGGTCTGCCCAGGCACAGGAGACAGGCACAGTGGCAGACACGAGACAAGCAGGGATTCTACATATATATATATATATATATATATATATATATATATATATATATAAAGTGTATATATATACTGTATATATATATATATATATATATATATATATATATATATATATATATATACATACATACACTCAGTATATCATATAATATAGCATATAATAAAGAAAAACATCATGGGGTGCCCTATATTTTTGATAACCAGCCAAGGTAAAGCTTTTGAGAAATTCCGGGTCTGCCACTGACAGTGAGTGACCCAGAGAATGCTCCGAACGAAGGCTCCATAGGATTCGATGTGAGTTGTAGGACATTATACCATTGGATTATGATGGAAATTTGAGGATTTCTTTTTAATTAATAAATTGGTGAGTGAAGGAGTGTGAAGGAGTGTGGGGGAGTCTTTATTTAAATAAACATTTTTTTCCTGTGTGTTTGTCTGTGTTTTGTAACTCTACATTTACCAGGTTAGTAATGGGGATGTCTGATAGATACCTCTCCATTACTAACCTCTGGGCTTGATAACAGCTGTCAATTCACAGCTGACATCAACCCTACACGTTTTACCCGATGGCCACTGCACCAGGGCAATTGGGAAGAGTCGGGTAAAAAGCTAGAATCTAATGGATGCGCCACTTCTGTGCTGATATTTTTAGGCTAGGAAGGGCTAAATAACCATGTGACTGCTCAGCCTGATAATCCCAGTCCCTAGCTATCAGCTTTATTTTGGTTGGTTATCAAAAATGGGGGGATCCCACGTGATTTTAAAAAAATATTTAAATAAAGAATCTTAAAAAAGGTGTGAAGTCCCCTCTATTTTTGATAGCCAACCAAAGTAAAGCACACTGAGGGCTGGAGCTTGCAACTGTCTGCTTCACCTGTGCTGGTTATGAAAACTAGGGAGGACCCTCATTAGTTTTTTTACTTATTTTGTTCACAGCAGCATACAGGTATCGTCCCCATGCCGAATAGCTTGTTGATAACACACATTATGGCCCTAATCCATCAAAGGTATTTTGTGCCAGAAATCTAGAGTAAAATACTTTTACAAATCACAAAATCGTTGCATTCGAGGTTTCACAAAGTCAGTAGAGGTCTTACTCTGGAGGCCGCAGAACGCTACATGAAAGAGCTGGTCCTGGCTAGGTGTGTGGACTTGTGTAAACTGTGAACTCGTGTAGGCTGCATATTACTGCTGATGTCGGCTGGCCAGGACCGAATGACTACTCGTTTCTGCAAGGAGAAAAACTGTTTATTTTAAACAACAGTACTTCACTCACTGATTCATCCTTAGGAACAACTATACATATCAGGTAGTGAGCACATGTCTTCCAGCACTTTTCAATTTTACAAGGCATTTTCAGACAAACTCAGTTCCCGCTGGTTTGCTTTCAAACTGACTGGTCCTTTGAGTTCCAACCCAACCTAACGGTACAGTCCAACTCGTGACAGTCACTTTCACTTCTAGTAACTGCACGTCCATTCCCTAGTAAAGGAGGATTTCAAGGGTTCTGTTACTATTGCCAGAGTAGAGCCTTGCGCTGCCAGATGTTTCCATATCAACATCTCTTCTCCTCATAGTTGAGGGGGGTAAGAGGCAACCACTAGTGTCAGATCAGAATCTTGTAGCCGACTTTGTTCACATGTCAGTTAGTATTAACGCATTGCTGTGATGGTTAGAGGCCTGGACACTAGAGTTCACATATACTTTATTTACAAAAGACACAATTCACATTACGCAACAAGACAATACAACAACGCAACTGGTGTCTTCAAGGCAGGAAATTTAATAATGGTCATCTTCAACCGTTCGACAACATTACAACATCAAATATGAAACATAAATAACAGTTTCTCTTCTGGTAGGCTGGGGGTGCCCTCTTCTCTTTTGAGTTGGCACAACCCCAGGGCTACTGTGTTAGCACAACCCCGGAAATAAAGAGTTCAAGTTCTTTAAAAACAAAGGGTCCCTCAGGCCAACACAACAGTAGCCCAAGTCATCCAAGGGCACAGTTTTTGGACATTGAGTCGTCCTTCCCCAATCCTCTCAACAACAGTCCTCTGGCAAGGGCACAGTCCATGACGGACAGAGTCCATAATAGAATTTTGGCCAAAGTCCATTCAGGGTCATAGTCCATGAAGGGCTAGGGCACAGTTCATAACTAGTTGGGCAAAGTCCAGGACGAAGAAGGGTATAGGACCCTCTTTCAGCTCAAAGTTCTTCAATCCAGCAGGGAAGTTTGTAACATGCACAAATAGAGTGGAATATAAAAGTTTGGGAACCCTTAGTCAAAATTGCTGTATTTGTGAACAGTTAAGCAAGTTGAAGATTAAATGGTGTCTAAAAGGCATAGTGTTAAAGATGACACATTTACTTTGTATTTTAGACAAAAAAAATTTAATCTTTTACATTTTAAAAATTACAAAAAAGAAAATTGGCGGAGGCAACACTTTAGACACCCTTGGAGATTTATGTGCTCAGATGACTTTGACCAAGGTTTCAGACCTTAACGAGCCTGTTAGGGCTATGGATGGTTCACCATCATTATTAGAAAAGGCAAATGATGCAAATTTCTTAGCTTTATAGATACCCAGTCTCCTTTACCCTAGTGTCAAAAAGAAGCAGCCATGTGTTCTTTTAAGCAGCTGCCTAACACTATGAAAATTAAAATGGTAGATGCCCACAATGCATGAGAAAGCTATGAAAAGATAGCAAAGCATTTTCAAGTTTCCCTTTCCTCAGTTCAAATTGTACAGTGGAGGTCAAGATAAGGTGTGGAAGATCAAGCACATTTTCTGTGAGAGCTGCTAGTAGGATTGCTAGAGAGGCAAATCAGAACCCCCGCTTGACTGCAAAAGACCTTCAGGAGGATTTAGAAGACTCTGGAGTTGTGTTACATTGTTTTACTGTTTAAAGACACCTGTACAAATATGGCTTTCATGGAAAAGTCATCAGAAGAAAACCTCTCCTGTGTCCTCATCATAAAATTAAAAAGTATGCAAAAGAACATCTAAACAAGCCTGATGCATTCTGGAAAGAAGTTCTGTGGACCGATGAGGTTAACATAGAACTCTTTGGCCACAATGATCAAAGGTATGTGTGGAGAAAAAAGGGCATAGAATTTCAGGAAAATAATATATTGCCAATCATTAAGCATGGGGGTGGATCAATCGTGCTTTGGGATTGCGTTGCAGCCAATAGCACAGAGAACACTTCATGGGTAAAGGAAATAATCAATTCAATGAATGAATGAATAAATGAATGAATGAATTAATTAATTAATTAATTAAATTCCTCTCTGTTTCCCCCCTCAATCCCTATCCTTTTTTTACATTGTCTTAAAAGATGGGACTGTTTCATTCTTAGGACAATTGCTTGTTTTTTGTTTTGTTTTTCCCTTTATAAATTTCATATCGTTGGATAATTTTTAAAACATTGCCTTCTGGATATCATTTCATCTTCAACTCGCTTAACGCTTCACAATAACAGTAATTTTCACCAGTGGTGCCAAAACTTTTGCATGCCACTGTTAAATTGAGAAGGGGAAACAACTTCAGTCCTCTGCAGCCAACAACAAGGAGTGCCATATTCGAGATCACTCAGTAATGTGGCAACTGTCCCCATCAAGTGTGCAACTGGCACAACAAGGGCCTCCAGACATCCGACAAGTGCCCCGTCATGCTCACACCCAGGTCTTCTTGGTCCTATGTCTCCACAAATCAACAGCCGAGTGAGCTCCTTGGCCCACGTGTACCACAGCCAGATGAGCATCAATCCCCAACAGTCCTATGAGTTTGCTGTCTTCGAAGACCTTTTGAGAACTGAGAGCCATCTCCCCATTGCTCTTCTTCTCTTAAACACCAGGGCTTAGGTGAAACAAGCATACACTAAGGTTGAGATGGCCAGTGTAGGTCCTTGATCATCTCCTGAAGTCGAGCAAATGCCATCGCATACAAGCTCCAAGGTCCACCTTCCTTAAGAAACTGCACCCTCTTTAACTCCTGTAGGCTGGGTCCACGCAGGAGGGAACAGGCATTTACATATACTTTGTGTCCAATCTTTTCCTCCATCAAAAAGCCGAAACCTCGTCCGCAGTTACAGTACATGTTAATACCCCTGGACATCTGCTGCACCAGCTTTTCTCCACCAGGCTATCTAGCTGGGTCAGCACCCATGCTTTCCTCTTCTTCTTGTCCATGATAAAACCTGCAATCTATTCTGCTTTAGTGGAAAGGGGCTTTTCTCCAGGGACAGAGGTGTCCTTTGAGATGGAAACCATCAATGGTTGTGGAGGCTGGAACGAGGGTGTAACTTTTGGTGGGGCTGATGGGGATCTCACAGGACATTGAACCGTCAGGGCTTTCAGTTGGTCAGCCCATCCGCAAGCTAAAGGCCGAGCTGCAGTATAGGCATCGAATCGAATCGAAAATAGAATTGGATTTGGGGAATTGGGTGACCTGCTCCACCAAGCCACTTGGCCGAACTTCCTCCTCCATAAGAGCATTGAACCTAGGTCACATATTGTGTCCCTATCTTACTCGATTGGGAATGCTGTATGTACAAGAACTAGGTGTGCTCCATCAAACACCTTCGCACTGCCATCCGTCTTTCCTTTTTCTCCAACTTCTCACAAAATTGAGCTGCCCCACTTAATCTTCAGCTGTGCAGCTCCGCCTGAGAAAGGGTGAATCTTTTCTGGCTTGCGATCCCACTTTCTCTCGTCTCCACCCATTCCTTGCTAGAAATCTGTAACAGGTGGACCTTCTCCTTCCACTTTGTCACACGGGGGCTGACACTCAACATGGGCTGGCATTTCCAGACATTGCAAATCCTTCAATGCCCATATTGCTCCAATGTGCACGATGGGTGGGGTTCTCTTTTGGAGCAACAATTTTACAAGTCAGATAACAGGCACATGTTTTCCAGCATGTTTTAATTGTACAAGGCATATTCAGACACACTCTCAGTTGCTACTGGGTTGCTTTTGATCTTACTAGTCCTGAGAGTTCCAGTACAACCTAGCCTAATTTTACAGTCCAACACATGAAAATCACTTTCCCTTCTAGCAGCTCTACTTCCAGTCTCCTAGTAGAAGAGAGGTTTGAGGGTTCTGTCACTATGGCGAGAGTAGAGCTTTGCACTCCCAGAAATTTACACATTCACTTCTCTTCTTCTCATAGAGGAGGGGGTTAAAGGGTAGCCACAAGTGTCAAAGCAGAACTTTGGGCTCTCGGATGCTTAGGATGAATTTGCCATGCTACTCAACTTTGTTCAAAAGCCATTTAACCTTGATGGTTAGGGTCCTGGCCACTAGAGTCCAGTCCTCTGGCTCCTATTGTCTGGGGCGGTTTGTTCAAAGGTTGGTCTCTAGCCTCAGCATTGTTCTCGCTTTGTGTCTTGGTCAACACTCAGGGATCATGCTATCTCATCTCCAGGCTCCTTTCTTCTTTTGCTGACACAAGTCACCCACTATATGCGTCCTTCACGCCTCCAGACTCTCTGTTCGTAACTATCGCACACTTTTCAACCTGAATATATTAAGAGTTCTGCATTTCTTAAACAGCCAGGTGCCTCTTATAAGAGATAACTTCCAAATTGAGAACACCACTTTAAGATGCGACCTACTTAATATGTGAGATGTAGTGCAGCAGGCAATTTGTGCTTGGAGACTCCTGAAATCTAAATCCAGTTGTAAAACCTGCAATGCTAATGTGATCTGGGCTCATATATGACATGTTGCACGTTTCATTTTTAGGAAAAGAATTATGAAACTGAGTGATGTGGCATTTTGGGTTTCCCATGCTCTTAGCCAGTGATATGAGATGGGATGGCAATTACCAGCTGCACTGACAAGTCACTGACAGTCTCTCCGCTGTATATGTGAGCTTTAGCCATGACATTTCTGTCTGTTCTAGTGATATAGAAGTTTTACTTTTCACATTATGCACTAATGTGTACTATGTTGTCAATGCATTTGTCTGTCTCCTGGGACATCATATATGATGTGCTGCCAGAATGCCCTACGTTTGGTGATTTTAGGATATATTTTTAGAAATTAAAGCCAAATATTCTCTTTTTTATTCATATCTAATTTATCTATTGTTCCCAAAAGTTAAGTATTTCTCCCAGAAAATTATTACAATTAACCATGTTATGTTATACACATGTTTATTCCGTTTGTGTATATTGGAACAACACAAAAAAGACAAAGAAAAAAGACAAAGAAAAAAGGCAAAATGGGCCAAATAAAATTAATATTTATTGCACACCCTTTGGAAGAAATAACTATGGGCCAAATAAAATTAATATTTATTGCACACTCTTTGGAAGAAATAACTGCAATCAATCACTTCCAATTATGAAACTGAGTGATGTGGCATTTTGGGTTTCCCATGCTCTTAGCCAGTGATATGAGATGGGATGGCAATTACCAGCTGCACTGACAAGTCACTGACAGTCTCTCCGCTGTATATGTGAGCTTTAGCCATGACATTTCTGTCTGTTCTAGTGATATAGAAGTTTTACTTTTCACATTATGCACTAATGTGTACTATGTTGTCAATGCATTTGTCTGTCTCCTGGGACATCATATATGATGTGCTGCCAGAATGCCCTACGTTTGGTGATTTTAGGATATATTTTTAGAAATTAAAGCCAAATATTCTCTTTTTTATTCATATCTAATTTATCTATTGTTCCCAAAAGTTAAGTATTTCTCCCAGAAAATTATTACAATTAACCATGTTATGTTATACACATGTTTATTCCGTTTGTGTATATTGGAACAACACAAAAAAGACAAAGAAAAAAGACAAAGAAAAAAGGCAAAATGGGCCAAATAAAATTAATATTTATTGCACACCCTTTGGAAGAAATAACTATGGGCCAAATAAAATTAATATTTATTGCACACTCTTTGGAAGAAATAACTGCAATCAATCACTTCCTATAACTCAACAAGCTACTTACACCTCTCAAATGGATTTTTGGGCCACTCTTCCTTTTGAAAACTGCTCCAGGTCTTTCATATTTGAAGGCGCCTTCTCTGAACAGCAATTTTAAGAACTCTCCACAGGTGTTCAATGAGATTTAGACTTGGAATCAATGTTGCTAATTCAGTGCTTTGTTTCCCTCCAAGTCTGGCTGCTTCTTGAAGTATGTTTGGGGTCATTATCCTGCTTGATGACCCATGACCTATTACGCACACCCAGCTTTCTGCCACTGGGCACTACTTTGCGACCAAAAATCCTTTGATAATATTCCATTTTCATGATGCTTTGTACACAGTCAAGGCAGCCAATGCCAGAAGCAGAAAAACAACCCTAAAACATCTTTTAACTTCCACCATATTTGACAGTAGGTACTGTGTTCTTTTCTTTGTAGGCCTCATTATGTTTTCAGTAAATAGAACGTGGTTTACCTAAAAGCTCTATCTCGGTCTGTTCTGTCCAAAAGATGCTTTTCCAGAAGAATTTTGCCTGACCCAAATACATTTTGACAAAGTGTACTCTAGCTTTTTAATGTCTCTGTGTCAGCAGTGAAGTCTTCCTAAGTCTCCTGCCATAGCATTTAATTTAATTTAAATATGGATAGATAGTTCGCACTGACACTGATGCACACTGTGCCTGCAGAACTGTTTGAATTTCTGTGGAACTTGATTGGAGCTTCTTATCCACCATCTGGACTATCCAGTGCTGCAACCTCTCATCAATTTTTCTCTGTTGTGCACATCCAGGGAGATTAGCTACAGTACCATGGATTGTAAACTTCTTGATTACTGTGTGCACTGTGTACAAAGGAACAGATCTTTGAAGATGGACTTGTACCCTACAGATTCTTGATATTTTTTAACAATTTTGGTTGTCAAGTCTTCAGATAGTTCTATTCTTTCTGTTCTCCATGCTTAGTGTGGCACAAACAGACACATAATGCAAAGATTAAGTCATCTTCTCCTCTTTTTACCTGAATTCAGGCGTGATTTTCATATTGCCATGCTTGCTATTTGCCACAGTTGAGATTGAATGACCATCACATGCTTTAAACAAAGTTACTTAGCCACAATTTTTGAAAGGTGCCTATAGTTTTGTCTGGCCCATTTGGGGGGTTTTGTGTGAAATTATGTACAATTTGCCTTTTTCGCTCTGTTTTTTTGTCTTGTTCCAATATACAAAAAGGAAATAAATATGTGGATGACAAAATATATGGAATTGCAATAAATTTCCTGGATAAATACTTCATTTTTGAGAATAATTTTAAGTGTGACAACACATTTGGTCATGAATGTATTTAGTCTCTTGGGTGATCGAACTCACAACCTGTATCATTCTGGGCAGCAGCTACAGCTTTAATCCACAATCTGCATAGAAATAGTAGGATGGGAATATTTTCTATGCTTTAAGATGCATAGCAGGCTCTGACCTCATGGGCAAATTATACAAGTGCAGGGAAATACATCTGTACATAACATTGCATTTCTATGTCCCTGTATTCTAGGAGGAAAATAACAGTCACAGTTTTTTATTCCTATAAAATTACTAAAAAATAATTAAAAGCAATTACAATAATATAATATTAATGTACAGTCTTAAAAAATAATAAATATCACAAATCAGAAATTAACATGGACATATTCAGTATCACTGTAATCGTAACAACCAGAGATCAGTAAATGGGGTAATAACTGGCGTGATTGAATTTTTTTCCATTAAACCCCTACAAAAATGTAATAAACAGGTATCGCTCAGCCAAGGGTTCACATGTGCATTAAATATTGCATTTTTTCTACTGTTGTTTTTCTGCAGGTGTCTGCAATGCATGACGCAATAACAATCTTCTATATTTAGTGTGCGTTTGCTTATTTTTGTTCCTGTTCTTATTGATTGCGGTTTTGGTATAGGGAGATCTGTCAGTAGGATCAACCTCCTAAGCTGTCTATATGGATATACAGCTCAAAAAAGTTGAAAAAATGATATCTTGATCTTTGTGATCTGATGAATCACCCAATTTTTGGAAGCCATTCATTTTTTATTGGTAATATCTATTGTGTCATGTAATTTGTCAAATGATGCATTCAAAGTTGTAGTATATCATAAAAATGAATACAGTTGCAAGAGAAATACGGCACTCCCTAAAAAGGACGGTGGTGCTCGGGTAGGGTCTTACTCTGTATACATAAATAAGAAAGAACCCGGCACTCAAATCTAAGATGGTGTGGCAAATAGGTACATTTAAAGGTGGCTCAACAGGTGTGCATAACTAAGAAACATTTCAGTCAACAGCACCTTTGTCAAACATACACGCTGTGCTGGAGCATGGAAGAACACGTGGATGGGCGCTGGTGAGCTGGAGATGCACTTCTTTTGTGTTATCGCTCACAAACTCTTCTCACACTGGTCATGAGAAGTTCAACATGGCTCCTCATGGCAAAAATTTTCTGAGGATCAGAAAAAAAGAATGGTCTAGGCTATAAGAAGATTGCCAACACCCTGAAACTGAGCTGCAGCACGGTGGCCAAGACCATACAGCGATTTAGCAAGTCAGGTTCCACTCACAACAGGCCTCGGCATGGTTTAGCAAAGATATTGAGTGCTTAGCGTCATATCCAGAGGTTGCCTTTTCAACCCTGAGTGCTGCTAGGATTGCTGCAGAGGTTAAAAGGGTTGGGGAGTCCGCCTATCAGTAGTCAGATCATACGCCGCATACTACATAAATTTAGTCTACATGGCTGTTGTCCCAGAAGTAAGTCTCTTCTAAAGATGATGCACAAGAGAGCCCACAAACAGTTTGCTTAAGACAAGCACACTAAGGACATGACTACTGGAACCATGTCCTGTGGTCTGATAAGACCAAGATAAACTTATTTGGTTCAGATGCTGTCATGCATGTGTGGAGACAACCAGGTAAAACGTACAGGGACAAATGTGTCTTGCCTAGAGTTAAGCATGGTGTTTGGGTGGTTTGGGGCTGCATGAGTGCTGCCGGCTGTGGGGAGACACATATCATTGAGGGAACCATGAATGCCAACATGTACTGTGAGATACTGAAGCAGAGCATGATCCCATCGCTTCGGAGACTGGGTGACAGGGCAGTATTCCAACATGATAACAACCCCAAACCCTCCTCGAAGAATACCATTGTCTTGCTAAAAAAACTGAAGGTAAATGTGCTGGATTGGTCAAGCGTCTCCAGAGCGAAACCCTATTGAGCATCTGTGGGGCTTCCTCACACAGAAAGTGGAAGAGCATAAGGTCTCTAAAATCCACCAGCTCCGTGATGTTGTCATCAAGGATAGAAGAGGATACAGCGGCTCCTGTGAAGCTCTAGAGAACTCCATGTCCAAGAGAGTTAAGGCAGTGCTTGAAAATAATGATGACCAAACAAAATGTAGACACTTGGCCATTTTCCCTCAGGGGTGAACTCACTTTTGTTGCCTGCGGTTTAGACATTAATGGTGTGTTGAGTTATTTAGTGGGCACACCAAATTTACACTGTTATACAAGCTGCACACTGACTACTGTACATTGTATCAAAGTGTCGTATCTTCAGTGTTGTTCCATGTAAAGATATAATAACATATTAAATAAAATGTGGAGGGGGTGTACTCACTTATGTGATACACTGTATTCCACTCTCTGTTCCCTCGTTTATGATGCTTTTAATAATTTCCCTCCATATTGTACATATATAAAATGTATGCTGTAGACATAGGTGGTGCTTGTGATACATTCACTATGCTACGCAGTTTAATACTTTAATTTTTAGCCTTGTGTATTGCCTACACTGCAAGTTTAGGAGCTCTTCATTGAATAATCTTGTCATGTTCCTGCATCATGAATTTTAACCACTGCCACATAAAACAGTATATAATTTCATGAACATTCGGTACTACAGCAGTATTACACCTTTATATACGTGTATATACTTACTTATAAGGTCGGACCGGCACTATATAAATTAGGTTTTACCACTCATGCAGAGAAGGCTCCCTATTGATATTTAAATGTATACATCAAAGATAGAATTTATGTAGAATATATACTAAATAAGATATTCCAAGAGGCCCCCATGGACCAGTATTTATGGATGTGGTCCTGCATACTAATGATAATCATCGCAGGTTCAGTATAATCGGCTTTCTGCTTATATTCCAGTTTTACTTTTGTTTTATACAATGGAGAGCAATTTCAATCACTCATATTGATCTTTCACCGGATCACACACAGTGCAGCACAAGACCCGGCATGTCTCACGAGCGGTGATGTCACTGAGTAACTGACGTCAGGTCATGGGATCTTTTGGGTCTTGCTCTGCCCTCTGTGTCTCCTGGCGGGGGCAGTGATGAGCGGTAACGCTATTGATATCATCACCGCACGTCACAGAATCAGTCGTGGGAACACCATGGACTACGTCGGAGCTGCGGGCTATATTTTTTTCAGAATAAATTGGTGAACCAGGGACTATCTCTTTTTATTTCTTTATCCATCTCTTTTTATGTTCTTCAGGTTTCCATGTGTGCACTATATCGGACTCTTTAGACTACTTTTGATCTGCATGGCTTTTTTTTTAATAAATTGGTGAACCAGGGCAAGATTCTGGGAATCTTTTTTAAAATAAAATAATTTGTGTGTGTTTTTTTGTCTTCACTTACTGGATTAGTAATGGGGGTGTATTATAGCTGCCTCTCCATTACTAACACCACGTCTTGATGCCAGCTGACATCAATCCCATAAAATATTACCCCAATTGCCAGCACACCAATCACAATTGAAAAGAGCCGAGGCTACTGCGGGCGTCACATGAGACGATCTATCGTACGATATGTCGTCAGGGTCACGACATCGTCCCGTGTGACACCTATGAGCGATTTAGAATGTTCGCAAATCGTGTATCGTTGACATGTCGTTCATTTTTAAAAAGTCGTTTATTTTTCTTTATAAAAAAGCCGGTTGTTCATCGTACCCAGGGCAGCACACATCGCTCCGTGTGACACCCTGGGAATGATGAACACAGCTTACCTGCGTCCCGCAGCACCCGCCGTATATGCGGAAGGAAGGAGGTGGGCGGGATGTTTACGTCCCGCTCATCTCCACCCCTCTGCTTCTATTGGCCGGCCGCTGTGTGACATCGCTGTGACGCCGAACGTCCCTCTCCCTTCAGGAAGTGGATGTTCGCCGCCCACAGCGACATCGCTCAACAGGTAAGTACGTGTGACGGCAGTTTAACAACTTTGTGCGCCACGGGCAGCGATTTGCCCGTGATGCACAAACGACGGGGGCGGGTACGATCGCTCGTGCGATTGCACGATAGATCGTACCATGTGACGCCCGCATAAGTCTAATGGGGTGGCTGCAGGCTGATAATTTTAGGCTGTGAATGGCCTAATAACCATGGATCTTGCCAGCCTGATAATAACAGCCCACAGCTGTCTGCTTTACCTTGATTGGTTATCAAAAATATCAATACATTTTTTAAAAATTACTTATTTATTAGATTCAACCAGGTTAAGCACCCCTTTGACACATAAAAGGCACTAAAGGCTGCTAGTGTAAAAAATGTAGGGGGAAGAATATTACTTTAGTTTCATCAACTTCCTGTTTACTCTGCTTCCTGTCTTTCAGCCAACTTTATTGATCAGTCCCATCAGTGCCAGGGTGGTTTTAATTAGTGTCAGATCATACCTGCGCAGATATTTGTAGACTTTTAGTCCAGGAGAGGCAGAAAAATTGGATAGAGTCCCATCAAAGAAGGGTCACATTGCCATGGTTGATGGGCACATATGAATTGGCCAAGTACCTTCATTTTTCTGAAGTATATTCCAAATAGCATTTATGCAGTTTAAATTTCATGTATTCTATCTTTGCATATACTTACACAGTGCTACTGTCATGAAGAATAAGGGGATAACTGGGGCTCCTAGACTGGCCCTTAGGCTATAGGACTCTAGCTGTCCCTTATCCCAGAGGTACTTCTGAAGAGGTCTGGACCACCAACCTAGCCCTGCTCCTTGCCAGCTCTGCTCTAATACCCCTTCTCCACCATCCCAGGGGAGGGCTGGGACGGGAGTGGTTAAACTCACACAAATAGAGAAACGGGGAAACCAAAACTCAAACTCACATCAATTACGCACAGTGGTATTAGACAATATGTGATCAGGAGGAAAAAAAGAGCAGGGAGGTAATAAACAGATAATAAAAGAATTCCCCACACACACCAAACAGCACTTAGTAGTTCACAAGCAACTGGATCAGAACAGCACATGGACTGGTATCACGTAAAGCTATAATCGGCACAGGAAGTCAGTTTCCACCATCTTAAAAAGGCGGGGAGAAGCTGTGATAGATTTCTAATAACATGTGATCCTAGAGCTAATAGGTTAGGCGAGATTAACCCCTGCCAGCACAATCACTAAAAAGCACACAGCTAGTTGATGTCCGAGCTGTCTGTGCAACTCAGAAGCTCCAGAGAAACCCCAGTGTGAAGTGTCATAGTCTGTAGTGTGAACACAGCACCTGATACCGCCATGACACGTGGCAAGTTTTGAGCCAAACGCCATGTGACAGTTGCCATATTCTTTTGCTTGTGTTTTGTGTAGTTATAACACCTGTTCACACTTGCTATGATCTATTTGACAAGGTCGTTTTTTTTTTTATTGATATGTTAAAATGTTTGTGCAGATGCATTTTTTAAGGCGTGTTTGCTCTTAGTAAACGCACTTACAAAGTATGTGTTTTTTTGTAAACTGTGGCTTTACCGCATCTATTGCCATGCTGCGGCTCGGAAACAGGCACTGCAGGTGAGGTTACGCAGAATAAAACAGAAGCACAGTGGGCAGCGGATTGCTATTAATGCCGTCCACTGTGCTTGTTATAAGCTGGGTCCAAAACGCTAGTAACATTGATCATGGGCATGCAGCGGATTGTAAACAGACTGTGCATATGAGAAAAATCATCCCACTTTCCTGGATGAAAAGAGGACTGATTTTTTTATATGCTCATGTAATTTTGCCCTTTGAGTCTGGAAATAAAAGCTGTGTGAGCAATGTAATAATTAGATTGTTCCCATCAGACCAAAACAGCCTGAAACATTACATTTTAAGTGTCACTTGTTATACTTCTCTCCAGAACTCCTTTCCTCTAAATTAAATGTCTGAGTGCACCCCTGTAATGCAGCACAACAGCACACTGCTGCTGCGGAACAGCTTTATAAAGCGTCAGAATAGGTGTATATTCAGCTGTATAAACTGTACACTTTATCATTTTATTTTATATCACGTTACAAAAAACTGCTTGTGCCAAATATTAATTCCCTCTGAAAAGTCAACCGGGTGATGCCATTCTCATGCCGGAAAGTAGATTTATAACATGAGTTTCTAGAAAAATAGTAAAGTTATAAATTCCCTTTAACGCAAGGATAATATCACAGATTAAAGACTTTATTATTCAGATAAGTTGTCCTCCTTATTCCATCAGTACCAGTTAGGCCGCGCTCACATCAGCGGTATTTTGCCGGAAAGTCGGATCCGGCACAAATGCGTTTCAGCTCTATTCATTTCATATGGAATCGCGGCAAGATGCAGTCACATGAGGTGACGTGTGACGCACGCGACTGCATGTGACCACATCTTGCCGCGATTCCATTGTAAATGAATGGAACTGAAACGCATTTGTGCCGGATCCGACTTTCCGGCAAAATATCGCTGATGTGAGCGGCGCCTTAGAAAGTATTTTCTCTTAAAACAGATTTTCCATAAATAAGTAAATTCAAAGGTAGAGCAGTGTTAATTCGTTTGCTTACAAAAATAACATTTCCCCGTTTGTTGCAGTGGATGATAAGAAGTGCAGGTGTCGTACTCACATCTGAATTACACTAACAAGCAAAAGGGTAACAATGTTTTCAACTTTTTATTTTCAGGATCCACATCTCACCTTCCACTACAGCTTTGAATGTCAGACTACCTTCATTTTATATACAATCATCTTGGATATCTCATACATAAGGTTGACTTGCAACTATTTAGCATATGATTAGTTATCCAGATTCTTGTCGTGTCACTGCATTGTTACTGTTATGCTCCTAAAAATCTAAAATTTAATTTGTATCATTTCATAAATCCTCCTTTGGCTTTCAACATTGCCTGAATCCTTTGGGCATGCTCTTGACCAAAATCTGTTCCCAGGTCTCTTCTACATGTTACCAATGTTGGTGCATACTGGTTGACTCACTTGGGTGTGTATAGAGTTTTATCTTCAACTTTACCTTCAAATGTTGGATTAGTTTACAGTCTGGGGACTGTGGGGCCAATCCAGCACCTATAATTGATCGTCATTGAACCATTTCTTTGCCAGTCTCGATTTATGATTCTTTCTCCTGCTGGAACACTATGTTCTCTTGTGTACAATGTAACTCATCTTGTAGGATATTTACATTTAGCTCAGTATTGAGACCACAATTGATCCTGGTCAACAATTCAATGCTTTTAGTTGTGAAACAATCCCATATCTTAAGATTTCCTCCACCGAACTTGAAAGTTCTTTCAATTATTTGTTAGCCCCTTTTCCATTTGTTTCTTCCAGACCCACTTGCACCCATCAGAGTCTAATACGTTTTTGCAAACTCGAGCTCACGTTTCTTATGACGATATTGAAGTTGAGGCTTCTTCAACTTTTTTTAGGTCACCATTCCAGACTTGTGTAATGTCGCAAGGTGCTTACATGGATGTCTGTGATCTCACTATTATGAAACATACGAGCCACCTCCACTGCCGTTAGTATTGCACCAGAAGTGGTAGACCTTGTGATGAGCCAACTTGTTGACTCTGATATTTTGCCTAGACGTCCACCTCTTGAATGTATGGAGGGACTTTATTTTGTATTTCTCTAACTGTCATGGCACTCACATGATGCAGTTGCTGGATGACGCTGTTTCTCTTTTTCTTCTTTATGGCTGCTCCTCGATTTGACCCAGTGACCTTTCACTTGGGAATCAACCTAATAATACACTGAGATATTAGGGAATGTGAGAACAGATTGTAATTAAGAGAATACACAAAGAAAAATATTTTTCCACAACCAGGAGCAAAACAGTAACAATGTAGTAACCTTACAAGAATCTGCATAACTAATCATATGCTAAATAGTTGTAGTTATATTTGTTTATGAGATAGCCAAGATGATTGTCTATAAAATGATGTCAGTCTCATGTTCGAGGCTGTGGTGGATTGAGAGATATGGAGCCAAAAATCTTAACATTGTTAGTTACCCTTTTCCTTGTAACTGTAGCTATCTGTTTTTAACTGTGACATCCAATATGGCTACTCTGTGGGGCCTGTCCATCTCTTCCGCCATCTGCTTCCTCTTCTATGTAATGATTTGTATCTGCTGTTTATCAGCAGCACTGTGTACTGCTTTATCAGCTGACATGTCATCAGAGAAGAGAGCAATTTGCGGCAAGTGTCTGTGCTGGAACAAAGAAAAATTGATATGACAACTATACTGAAAAATGTTCACTTTCTTAAGAACAATGGTAAGGTAAGTGAAAAATCAATATCTTGTTCTGGATGTATGGTAATACTGAAATACAGATATGGCATGCATTAAATTGTCATCTGATGCAATTTGAACAATGAGCACTTTAGATTCTGTATTATGGGCTCACATGGAGAGGAGGATTCTCTAAGCCATAGGTCAAGGTGAGGAGCAAGGACAGGGTGTAATAGCTAAGAGGAGCTGGACTTGTCAGACAGCATGTGGATAGTGAGGACTAGTATAGCAGGGTATGCTGGATGGCAAATGGGTAAGTGGATCTGAAAGCACTAGATGCAAATGAAACAGCCATGTCGATAGTACAGGAGCAGGAGAAATACGTAGACACAGGAATAACAAATATATATAGTAACTTGCTTGCAGAGATAAGTTTACACAAAAAAATAGCATAGATGTATAGGCAAATTGGTAACTTGCTTGCAGATATGTGGTTACACAAAGTAATAGCAGTGATGTATAAGCAAACTGGTAACTTGCTTTCAGAGATATGAATACTGACGAAAATAGCAGAATAGTAAATGTGGACAGCATTAGGATATAAGAGACAAGGTTGTTAATATATCTTGATATGGCCGAACTGAGAGTGCAAAAGAACCAGGAATTGCAGGGCTGAGTTGAGAAATAGTAGCTCATTGCTGGATTGCAGACAAGAGTGGTTTGTAAAATAATCAGACACATGACTGAACAGAGATTAGAGAAAGATGAGGTTGACTCCTGGAAATGCACATGGTTGCAGGGTGCTAAACCTCCAGAATCTGAGGCACTAGGCAGGCTCTTGAGCCAGCCCCTGAAACAACTAAGATGATGACCAGTGGTGCTTACCAGGCTACCACACTATCTGAACATGGTCTAGCATAGAGGAAGTTGGCCATGGGGAAGGTAGTAACACCAAGTTCTGGAGGCTGGACAGGTGAGTAACATTTTGTATAACAAAGAACGACTGTACAAAATATTAATACTATTAATTAGCATTTCATCATGCTGCATTGCATATACTCAGTGATAATATTGAGCATGCCTACATAACTATAGATTTATATTCTAAATAGCATTCCAAGTAGTCAGATTAGGTATCTTAATAAAAAAGGAAGTCTCTTTTACAATGTAAGCCTTGGGAACCTCTCAATACAATTACATTGTAAAAGTGACTTCCAGGTCATGCAGAATGTAGTGTGACCCGGAGAGTCTGAAGGGTTAATCGGGGCTTCAAAGCTGACCCTGTGGTTGGGGGGGCCTAGCTATCACTAGTATCAGAGGTATCCCTGAAGGTGGGGATGACTGAGTATCCTTCCTGGCTTTGCTGCTGACCAGTCCTGATCTTATATGCCTGTGGCGCCCCTGACCTGGTCAGGCACCACAGAGTACTGCACCCATGCTGGGGCAGTGCTTCCAGGTAAAATCCAAAGGCTGGAATAGGGTGTGTACGCACAGACACATAGCAACCAGGTCTCCCACACACTAGAGGGGACCCTTGGGCAGACCCAAGAGGTGGCGTTCCTCCACATCTTATCTAGGGATGCTGGGGAGGGCTGGAAGCTAAGATGGCAGTGGCAGTCAGAGAAGTAGGAGAGGAACAAGCCAGTCTGAAGCGGGGAGCACAGGGAGAAGGAGCGAGCAGGCGCACGGACACGCTAGTCAGACCCTGCCCATGAAGTAGCCGTTAGCGGGGGAGAATGGTTGCCACACAGTCAACCTGAAAGACACCTGAAGAGAGGACAAGCAGTTGAGTATGGGGACTCCTGGTAACCAGGCACAAATGGGGTACAGGTCCCTAGAGCCAGACATCCATTTAATGGTCTGCTAAACCTGCAGGTGGAGGGACTTGAGGTTCCTCACCAACCAAAGCAGAGTTCGAGCATCAGCAGCAACGAGGAGGCCCATAAGGAGGATCGAGCCTGGAGCCATCTTCCTTGGTTTACGCCGCCAGCAAATGGGCCAGAAAGGGGAGAAAAGGCAGTTGAGACTTCCCTGGATGAATCCCACGGTACTTTAAGTCTGGGGTTGTCCAAAACAAGAAGTGCTAGGAAGGCGAGTTGGCGGTTACCCTTAAACCAGCCTGAAGGATACCTGGTTCCATCTGGTCTATCTCAGCATCGCCAGGGTTACCTCACAAAACTAGCTGAACGTGAAAAAACAAGTTGAAAGACTTTCTGGACTGCAACTGAGTTATTCTGCGACCTGTTGTTCCACACACCCGAGCCCCTGGGGCCAGCTTCACTCATGGGAGGCCATACCACCAGACTGCAGACACCATCAGCCCCAGACGCTCGTTAAACCTGCAGTGGCGGTCACCTATAACCCTGACCGCAAACCTGACATGCCTGTTGCCAGCGGTAATTAAGTGGAGCCCCTGTGGCGTCCCCGAAGGTGGAGTGAAGTCCCTGAGGTGACCGCCCAAGGTGGGCAACACATGCCTTATCCCAGGGGGGGCAGGGACAGGAGTGTGATTACCCACATGAATAGACAGAGAGGGAAAACCAAAACTCTGTCACACAGCACACACACAGAGGTATAAGACAATGAGAGAGAAGGAACACAAGAGCAGGGAGGAAACAGCAAGACGATGGGTAAACTACACAACACCAAGCACAGGCTACTCTTTCTCCAGGAAAAATCTGGACCACCACAGCAAACAGACCAATACAACAGAAATTATAGTCAGCGTGGTTGGAAGATCTCCTCCAACCTAAGTATGGGAGGAGCAGATGTGATAGGCTTCCATACATGCAATCCCAGAAACCTAACAAGCAAGGTAGCAGAAGATAACTCTTGTTAGCTTGTCTTTGAATGAGCACAAGATTGGTTTATGCCCGAGTATGTCTGTGTAGATCAGAAAAACCAGAGAAACCATTGGGCATACTGTCAGAATGTGCAATGTGAACAGCGTCTGATGGCGACATGTTGGTGAGTATTATGAAAAACTCCATATGACACTGAGGTCAAAGAATGCCATCACATGTGCAATTGCTTTGACCTGAGTAGGGCAAAGAGAAGTGTGCATGTGCAGGAGTGCAATAGAGCCTACTGAGTGGATGACGTCACCATGACAAAGAAAAAAGGCGTGCGGGAATCACAAATAGAGAGGAGACGCCGGATCAACACTAGCGACGTCCATTGGACCAGACCACCCAGCAGGTGAGAGTAATAAAAGCTCTTTTGTATGTTATATAGATCGGCTTGCGGACTTATATACAGTATTCTAGAATGTTGTAAATAGGGGTTCACTGGTAGTGGCCACAGTTTATAAGCGACAAATTTGGTGACAGGTTCCCTTTAAATGATATTGTAGGAACCATGAGGTTTCCCATAGACCATTTTAGGAGCGAATACCCTATATATGCTTATATCTAAAAAATAGAGTCCCAGTGAAATTCATTCCAATGTAATTCCCGGTTGTCACACTTTCGACACGTTTTTCAGTAATTTATAAGCCGTATTCATACTTTCTTTGGGGAGAACTGTATTTTTCAGCCTCCTAAACCATTTTCCAGGTAGTAGTAGAAAAGCAAACATGTCAGTGAGAATAGACATTATCTATTTGCATGAGTTGCATGGAGTCGATTCAAAATGTAATAAATTCAGCTTTTCCATTTAAAGGAAACACTAAATTTAGCATTTTAAAAATACATTTAGGAATACATAAAAAATAGCCCTTTCTATCTGGCATATTATCAATTGAAGGTAAGAGATGCATGAAGCTAATGTGGAGTGTGTAATGAGTTTCACCGCTGACTCCATCTTGGAGATACACAGTTACAGGGGGCAGATAATGTATCTCTCCGCAGCTTTCATTTCACAAAAATGAGGTTATCACTTTACCTCGGAAGGTTCGCTGTATGTTGCAGAGCAAGTG
Source organism: Anomaloglossus baeobatrachus (assembly GCF_048569485.1). Lineage (NCBI taxonomy): Eukaryota > Metazoa > Chordata > Amphibia > Anura > Aromobatidae > Anomaloglossus > Anomaloglossus baeobatrachus. The sequence goes on along the minus strand of NC_134354.1, from coordinate 83,235,362 downwards.
GCGTGTTCCTGCAATGGCTTTAAGTAATAGCATCTGTGTGATGTATATATACCATTACAGGCAATATCCAGAAAGGGTATTATAATGTCAACTTATGTCATTAATGTCAACTTTTTATTGAATAAGGAAAGTATTTATGCAAATGGCTAACTTCCCAATCCCTAATTTAAATAAAACCTTTGTATAAAGAGGGAGAGCTTATCCGTCTATTAGCACTAATCCGAGCCTCGTGGCTGGGGACATCACTCTCACAGATTATACATGAGGCGGCGGCGGCGCCGGTGCCGTAATTCCGGGTTAATAGTGGGTTATCACTCTTGTCTTATGGGTGTTGCTGCCCGGAGAGGATATATATTAATCCAGCATCCTTACTTGTATGAAAATAAAGCAAAGATTAAAAATTCTCTATTCAACCAACTACCAGACATACATAGCTAAAATAGTTGTCTCAAGTAGCATTTTTCCCGGCTTTTGGAGAAATAATGTTCCTTTTCTCTCGGGAGCTGCGCTTTCAGTAAAATGGCTGGGCAATTTTTAACGCTATCACCGTGTTTTTCCAAAAATAAGACACTGTCTTATACTTTTTTTGCCCCGAAAATAAGCTCTAGGTCTCATTCTTGGAGAAACATGGTTGGGGGTAGGTTTACCCCCAAAAAAGCAGATTTCCCCCTTCCCAGACTCATACTTACCAGACCCGGGTGTCTGCATGGCTCCCAGGTCCTCCTGTGATCTTTGGCGGGCGCTCCCAACTGGTAATCTCCATGCTGATCCCCTGTTTCTGGCCGATACACCCACATACATCAAAACGCACACACACTCACACACACAATCACACATCAGATCACACACACAATCACACATCAGATCTCTCACACAATCACACATCATATCGCACACACTCATTCACCACATCCGGCGATACCGATTGCTTCCGGCCTGCAGAAAAAGATGGGACGCAGTGTGGTGGAATGCATGGAGGTCTTGGTGGTGGAACACAGTGATGCATTACATGGCAGGTTCTATGCGTTCCCCAACACTGCTTCTGAGGATTCTCTGCCGGCCAGAAGAAATCAGTATTGCTGGATGTGGTGTGTGTGTGTGCAATCTGATGTGTAATTGTGTAAGCGATTTGATGTGTGATTGTGTGTGTGATCTGATGTTTGTGTGTGTGTGTACAATCTGATTGTGTGCATGATCTGATGTGTGTGGGTGTACAATCTGATGTGTGTGGGTGTACAATCTGATGTGTGTGGGTGTACAATCTGATGTGTGTGGGTGTGCGATCTGATGTGTGTGGGTGTGCGATCTGATGTGTGTGTGTGTGTGCGATCTGATGTGTGTGTGTGCGATCTGATGTGTGTGGGTAATCTGATGTGTGTGAGTGTGCAATCTGATGTGTGTCAGTGTGCGATCTGATGTGTTTGAGTGTGCAATCTGATGTGTGTGGGTGTACGATCTGATGTGGGTGGGTGTGCGATCTGATGTGTGTGGGTATGCGATCTGATGTGTGTGTGTGTGTGTGATCTGATGTGTGTGATCTGATGTGTGTGTGTGTGCGATCTGATGTGTGTCAGTGTGCGATCTGATGTGTGTCAGTGTGCGATCTGATGTGTGTGGGTGTGCGATCTGATGTGTGTGGGTGTGCAATCTGATGTGTGTGGGTGTGCGATCTGATGTGTGTGTGTACGATCTGATGTGTGTAGGTGTGTGATCTGATGTGTGTGTGCAATCTGATGTGTGTCAGTGTGCGATCTGATGTGTGTGGGTATGCAATCTGATATGTGTGTGTGTGCGATCTGATGTGTGTAGGTGTGTGATCTGATGTGTGGGGGTTTGCGTTCCACTTCAGGTCCTCCCGTTCGGTGTCTGGTGAGTATGATTGCGGGATCTTCTGTCTTCTTTCTTCTCTCTTTTGGGGGTGTCCGCTTTCTATAATGGAGTATCCTGCAGTATTCTTTTAACTATTTTAGCTGCATGGACACTTCATTATTGAACCATGACTAGGGCTTATTTTTGAGGTAGGGCTTATATTTAAGCAAAAGTAACAAAAAACAAGTTCCAGCTCACCACTCCTCTGCATAGAATTCCATTTGGGTCGGTGCACGGTATCTGTGGTTGGCATCCACAGCTGACATAATCATTAGAAGGAAAAACAGGGAGGGAAACAAATCCAGCACCGTTGTCTTTAAAAATCTTAAAGTTTATTGGGTCAATTTAAAAAATGTTAGTGGATCAACAAAATCTCTCCATATGCCGTTGCACGCCTTACGCGTTTCAGAGAAAAAACTCCTTAATCATAGGCACAGATTACCGACAAACCTGTAACTTGCAGGTATCATGGTGGAGACTGGAATGGTAAAGAATTAAGTGGGCTTTATGTAAGGGCCCAGGGACAGAGGACCTCAAATGTTCTATATGTCACAGTTGCTGTTCTGGCACAAGGGTGCAGGGGCCATGTTCCCTGGGTGGTCTACAAGGCCCTGATGTTCCCTGCTATCCACCCCCACACAGTATTCACAGCTGATGGACAGTCCACAGACACGGTCTTGGGGATAATTGTTGCTTTAATACAGCAGGAACAAAGGAAAACAACACGGAATATACAGTATGTTTCACGGTCTTTTGTGGGTAGGCCACAGCAAATACAGCTTGGTGTTGAATGCTGAAGTGTAATTAGGGTTCTGTAGCTTTAAAAGCACAATTTGCTTCAGATGTAATACTGGTATGCCTTCAGAAGCAGGTTCAGAGTCTCTTGAGCTTAGAGGGTAGATATAATAAGATTTTACAGACCTGGAGTCCTGGGGTTAATTTCACTGCTAGTTCAGACACGTGCAGTACATGTAAGCAAATGTAGATAGTTGCCCAGCGCGCTACGGGGACCGGACGGCTGGTGCATGGACAATGGCATGAAAGCCACTAATATTGCAGTGGGGTGGGAGACCCTCAAACTTTCCCAATCTGCGTGCAGTAGGATCTTGTATATAATTAGTATGCCCTACTGTCTGAAGAGATGCACAACGTATATCTGGCCAGTGAGGATTCAGGATAGGAAGTCTTCAGCATATTGGCTGTAAAAGTCAGGAAATGATGAATTTCTAGGCCTCGGGCCTAGCAGGAGTCTTGTGGTGAAGAGAAACTCCACAAAATGTCTTCCCTCAGAGGACACTCAGCCAGAATCAGCTCATTCCAGTTCTTTCCAGACAGAGGCTGGAGAATAGCTCCACCTATTGAGCCATGTGACCAAGAACTAGCCAATAGGATAACACCCAATGAACACTTCAGATTCTTACAGTTTTCACCAGTAGATGGTGCTAGAACACAACAAATGAAAAATGCTTTACTTATAACATATAGCATAATATTACATATAAGTGAATGTACTTAAAGAAACAGACACAATCTGGACCGGGCCACTACATACTCCCCCTCTGAAGGTGAGCCGTCCTCGGCGATTGTGCAAGTGGAGGACTGCTAAGAGAGGAAGGAAATATATATTTAAGGCACAGTAACAATAAAGCAAGAATATGCAGCCAGACGGAAGAACAATAGGCAATGAACAAATGCAAAACATGAATGTAGTAGTGCCAATATGAGATAGAGTCTCTTTCCGCAATATACTATTGTCCAAATGAAAGGCTCTGGAAAGGCACTTTAGTGGCAACAAACAGTCCATAAGTCCATGGCTGTATACAGAAAATTGTGCAAATAATAAACAAGGTGCTTGGTATTACCCAGGTGCAGAGGCTTAAACATTACTAAACTGACTATTCAGCTAAATAAATAAACACAAGATTATATACTCATGGAAAAGGATATTACCTTTTAGTCTCTGTAGCGGGCTGGAAGTGTTCCTTTTGTGCTTCGCTCTGAACGCCTCAACACTTGATCTTCCTCTTGAGCAGGAAAGATATTGTTTGCTGGATCAGGTGAAGTTGGCAGAGGAGCAGCAACTGGAGCAGGAACCAAGATGGGGACATATTGATAGCATGGAAGGATAAATTCAGTGTTGTAGAGGGACTCTTCCACAGTAGGTTGTCTGGCTGGTGTTTCCATTGCAGAAATTGGTGTGTAGACCGGCATGACTTATGGAGGAGGTGATGACATCACCAGTAGATCCTCTTTGGTGCATAGCTTCATGCGGTTCCTGTGCACCATCTGTGGGGCCATTCTGGGTTTCTTCACTTCATAGACATCTGACCCAGGATATGGGATAGCTGTAACTGTGTATGGCTCTGTTTCCCAGAGTGAATCAAGTTTTCCTGCACGGTGGTACTTCTTTAGCCATACCTTGTCTCCAACTTGAAGTGGGGAAGCATTAGCTCTTTGATTGTAGCTCTCTTCTTGTTGACGGTGAGCTTCACCCACGCGGTAATCAACAATCTGTTGGGCTTCATGTATTCTTCGCTGATGCTCTGAGACCCAATCAGTTTTTGGCAGGGGATTGATCACATCAGGAACTTGGATTCCAAGAAAACGATCTTTTGGGAGCTGACCTTGTCTTCCAAACATCAGATAATATGGCGTGTAGCCTGTAGAACAGTGGACAGTATTCTTGTAGATTTCCACTAACTCATCAAGCAATTGAGGCCATTCAGCTTGTTTGGTAACAGATGCTGTTCACAGCATATTGATGAAGGTCTGGTTGACTTTCTCGCAGAGGCCATTCCCTTGGGGATGATAGGCGGTTGTTCTCAGCTTTTTGCATTCATGGAATTGGCAGAGTTCTTGAAATAATTGTGACTCAAAGGCAGATCCACGATCTGTGAGGACTGCTTCAGGGCAACCGTAATGTCTCACATATTCATGGTAGAAGGTGATAGCTGTAGTCCGAGCTGTAAGGTCTTTTACTGGCACAACAGCAACCCACTTAGTATAGTGATCCACCATGGTTAAGGCATACGTGTAGCCTGAACGAGTTGGTGCTAGGTTCAAATGATCAAGAGCGACTAGCTCGTTTGGTTTCTGAGAATCGATTGGATGAATAAATAATAATAATGAAGAGGAGCTCTGGCATCTTTCTTACCGACTTTGGTGAGGTTGCAGGCTGGACATTCACTACACCAATTTTCTATGTCTGACCGCATCCCAATCCAATAGAAGCGTTGGCGTATGGTGGCTTCAGTTTTGTGCACACCAAAGTGCCCAGACTGTTCGTGGTAGGCATCAAGAACAATTCTGGCATCTCGACGTGGGATTAGAATCTGATGTAGCCTTTCACCTGAAACCGGGTCTAGGGTATTGCGCAGGATCAAGCCCTTTTGAATGAAGAGTCTTTTGCGCTGTCTCCAGAGACGATTAAGCTCAACATCAGGACATCTTCTGCGTCGTCTGACAGGTATTCTCCCAGTAGTCAGGTAATCATAGATCTCACCTAGGACACGAGACTCATTTTGAAGAGTTTGCCATCTCGATGGATCTTGGAATAGGACAGATTTCTGTTGAGGAACTTCATCAGTTTGTGTAGCAGCAACAGCATTCTGTGTAGCAAACCTTTGATAGAAGGGAGGCATCTTAACATCTTCCTACAGATCTTCCTCAGGAGGCTCTTCTCCTTCGAGCAAACGGGATAACACATCGGCATTGATGTTGATCTTGCCACTGTGATTCTTAATATCAAAGCAAAAGTTCGCCAATCTTGAAGCCCATCTCTGTTCAAGAGCACCTAGCCGTGCAGTATTAAGATGAGAGAGAGGATTATTGTCCGTGTAAACTGTGAAGGGTGTAGCATCGAGGTAATCTTTGAACTTCTCGGTGACTGCCCACACGAGAGCTAGCAGCTCTAACTTGAATGAACTGTAATTGCTATTGTTTTTCTCTGCACCTTTCAAGCTTCGGCTGGCATTTGCAATGACTCTCTCTTTGTCATCCTGGACTTGTGATAGTACCACTCCGAGGCCATGGTAGCTGGCATCCGTGTAGAGACGGAAAGGATGGCGGTAGTCAGGGTACGCCAGTATTAGAGGTGAAGTCAATAGACTTTTCAACATCTGAAAGGCAGTTTCTTGACGCTCAGACCAATTAATTGGAAGTCTTCTGTCACAGTTTTCTCTAGGGCAACCCCGTAGCAGCTCTGTAAGAGGTTCTGCTATTTGCACAAAATGAGGTATGAAGCGGCGGTAGTAGCCTGCAAAACCTAGAAAACTTCTGACTTCTTTGACGGTTCTTGGGGTGTCCCAGTTGTTCACAGCTGAGATCTTTTCAGAATCAGCCTGGATACCTTCGGCACTTACAACATGACCAAGGTAGTTGACCTTCGGCTTGAGCAGATGGCACTTTGACGGTTTTAGTTTCAGTCCATGTTCAATGAGTACCTGGAATACTTCTGCAAGGTGGCATAGGTGATCTTCATAAGTGCGAGAGTATACGACATCATCATCAAGATATAACAGAACGCTCTAGAAGTTGAGGTGACCAAGACATCTTTCCATGAGTCGCTGAATTGTAGCAGGGGCGTTGCATAACCCAAACGGCATACCATTGAACTCAAAGAGTGCCATTGGGGTGGTGAAAGCTGTCTTCTCTCTATCCTCAGCAGCCACGGGTACTTGCCAGTAACCGCTGGTTAAGTCGAGAGTGGAGAAGTATGCAGCTGAGCCAAGAGCGGTGATGGATTCTTCAATCCGTGGGAGAGGATACGCATCTTTGTGTGTAACGTTATTCAACTTCCGGTAGTCGACACAAAATCTGATGTTACCATCCTTCTTCTTCACCAGAATAATGGGTGTAGCCCACGGGCTTTGACTTTCTCGTGACTTCAGAATCCTTCATCTCCTTTAACAGCTTCTTTACTTGTTGATAGTTAGCAGGAGGTACTGGACGGTGTCTTTCTTTGATAGGAGGATGATCACCTGTGTTGATCTTGTGCTGGATCAGAGTAGTTTTGACGAAGTCAAGAGGGTGCTTGCTGAAAGCTTGGCTGTGTCGCTTAGCAAGTTTAGTTACACCATTGATGTATTCCATAGGAGTGTTAGCATCTCCAACATTAAGTTCATTCCACCAGAAGGTAGTGGGTGTATTAGAGCCTTTGGGAGTGGCTTTTAACGACTTTTGATGAGCAAGTGTCTCTTCATCCAGGATGTCTTCTGGATCAAGGCTATACAGTTGAGCAACTGAATTAAACTTGTATAGCTCGATGGGCGCATCACTTAGATTGATTAGCCGTACTGGTACTCTACCGTTTGAGGTGGTGACAATACTTCTGGCAGCTTTTACCAGGGGCTGTCCTTCAATCTGGATAGAGTCAAGAAGAGCTACATAGTCCTCGTTGTCAATTCCTGGTCGAGCTCGACACCAGACTAGAGTTTCGCTGTTGACTGACAGGGTAACTGGTCGTGCGTTGGTGATACGCACACGGCAGATCTCACCTTTACTGTTGGCAAACTTTTGTTGGGCGCAGAGCACTTTGATAGTCCGCTGAACAGCTTGCCTGTAAGGGGAAGAAGCAGAAGGTAGAGAAGCATGCAAGGCAGCGAGCAATTCAGTAAACACATGGCGAATGACATTCATGCCTAACACTACTGCTGTTGTATCTCCCTCAGCCTCAGTAACAATTACACCTTGACCTGGTAACTTGCAATCACCAATTTGGATTGTGGGTTCCCAGTAGCCTAACTGGGAAATAGGTTGACCATTACTTGCAATTAAGTCTAACTTTGCTTTACCCACTGGATTCAGGAGATCAAAGTTCCAAATCTTTTCAAAGGCTTGTCGCTTAATTGTGGTGATTTGTGAACCAGTGTCCACTAAAGGTTCTAGAGGTACACCATCGATCCATATGGTTATATACGGGCATTTGGAGATGAACCGGGAAATCCATTGTGATTGTCCCTTTGGGCCCTTGGATTCACCTCTCGAGAGGTGGCCCTTGGCCTCGGGGGTGGCCCGTTTAACTTATAACATTGATACTTGTTGTGTCCAAGACGCTCACAATATGTACAGTACACACAATCACCAGATGGAGGCCTTCCAGGAGGGGGCCTATCAGGACTCGGCCTACTAGAACATGGCTCTGGGGAAAATGTCCGGTTTACAGATGATTCACATGATGCAGGGGATTGGCCTTTTAGCTCCTTTAAGGCTTGGCATACAGATTCAAGGACTTGGACAAGTGCATCTGTGCTAGGAGGTGAATGAGAAACACTATAGGGATACCCATTCCCCTCGCATGGGCTCTGATTAATTTGCCCTGCCCCCCCCCCCCCCCCTTTGTTGTGGTAATATCCACTTCCTTTTTGCTCCAGAGAGATACCGGCTCGTTTTTTTCCCCTCCATTCTTGTTCATTGTTTCTCGTTTTTATACGGGAGTCCCAATTTACCCTAGTTTTTATCAATTCACATACACTCTGTATAAGCACAATAAAAGTATCACACACATTTTCTTTTTATATATAGATTTATAGTTCACATTTTTGATTCAAGCTTTTTAGATCTCTCACAGTCACTGCTTCACAGTACCCTTCAAAGAATGGAATAGTGGGTAGAGAATATCTCTCCCATTGTTTCCTTGGCACTCCCTTAGGTTCAAGCCCGATCATCCTTATATATTAAACATTTTCCATTTTGTCCTTTTTTTTTCCTTTTCTCTTTCCTTCTTTTGCAGAAAAAGACAATGGTTTCTTTTTTTCTCTGGTCAAATTATTTCACTAAGGGTATGCTTTCCATTCTAAATCTGGTGGAAGGTAAACCTTTTTATTTAATGTGTAACACCATGCAGTATTTGTGTTCCCTTTTCAATCATGACGTAGCTTCACTCCTCGTGGCTATGAGTCATGAGATAATGAGATTATCTCCAGGAGCGTGACTTCTCCTGGATACTTCTATATAAACCTTTGTATTTCTTGCATCTGTATGATATTTTTCCCTGAAGAAGGAGGCGTGCATGCCTCTGAAACGCGTAGGAATGTTTCAATAAAAGAATATCCATTTTTATAACACCTTTTTGTGGTTTATAGCGCGGTAAAAAAACCCGTTTTTTCACTCTGAACATTTATAGGAGGTGAATGACTGAGAGTAGGGGCTTGCACAGACTGTGTGGCCTGCATAGGGGAAACAGGTGAAAGATGAGATACAGTAGAAATTCCAGCAGCAAGGTCTGAGGAACGAGGTACAAGAGCATAGCTGGTACAAGGTGAGTCAGTACCCACTACTCGCAGGGCTAGAGCTTTAAAGTCATGTTTGGATTTTGTGCTGCTAGCATGCGGAGTTGACTTTGTACTAGCCTGGAGTCCAAACCTTCTATGAATCTGTCAGTGATTATGTTTTCTGCAGCAGCAGGATCTACAGTGTCTATTTGCTGTAAAGCCCTGTAGGCAGACTGAAGGGCTAGTGCGTAGTCCCTAAGAGTCTCACCTGGTCCCTGACATCGGTTGAAAAATTTGAGACGAACCTCGGTGGGTGATTGGCGTTCAAATTCTTTTCTCAGGCGAGTGAGGATCTGTTCTACATTGGTTTTCTCGGTAGATGGCCAGGAACGGACTTCCTCAGGAGCTGGTCCATCAAGCTGTCCCAGGAGAAGTTGTACCTGCTGATGGGGAGAAAGTAAGAAAAGCTCAAGAGAATACATAATCTTTTCTTTGAACCCAGCAAGTGAATGAGGATCTTCTCTGTAGCTTGGGAGACTAGAGGTTCCAATGAAGAATGGCATGCTGGTAGCCATGACAGGGGCTGGAACTGGGTTGGCGGCATTAGCCTATTCCACTGGAGCACTAGCTGCTGCTGATGATGATACAGTTAACAGACTCGGCTTGGTCATTATGAAGAGGTTCAGACATTTTGGTGATGAGGCAAGTACTGTCACTTTCAGAATAATGATGACACTGTAGCTTTAAGGGATGCACTATTATGTACCAACACAGTCATTGAGATGGAAGGCTCCCCCTCTTGAATATAGCACTGCTGTGAATGAGGATTTGCACTTATTTGAGTAACTTGGAAGGCAGGAGAGTAGAAGAGCTAGTGCAGGTGCTGTTAACCCCAGAATAAAACAGAAAACAGTCTTTGGCCTGCAACACACATCCGTTTAAAACGTGCGTGTTTGGTCCGTTTCCGTACATACCGGAGATACGACCAAACATGCACATATGTTTTTTTATGTTTAAAGGCACACGTGCGTGTTATTTGATCTTCCATGTGTTCATGTGCATCCCACGTTTTTTGCTCCGTTTGGCACGGAAGCATGTTCGTTTTTGGGACGGAGCACGCACACACGGACATAATGTTAGCCTATGGGAGTCCAAATAAAACGTTCCTTGCACGGATGTGTGGTTATGTTGTCCGTGAGAAATGTCCGTGTGTGATGGAAAATGTCGTTACTACATGTCGGAAGACAGAGTAGCGGGATGAGAATGAACTCGGGTGAACTTCACCCGACTTCATTGTCATGCCGCGGCTCTGTCTGTGTGCCGTGTACTGATTAGCAGTCACCTGTGAAGGATTCACCGGTGACCGCTAATTCCCCGAGTGACTGAAGTGTCTCCCCCTCTCTCATACTCACTGATCCCCGATCACCGGCGCTGCACGGCGTTCACACTGCTCCGGCGGCTTTTTCTAATTTGAAAAAGCTGGCCGCTCATTAAACAATCTCGTATTCCCTGCTTTCCCCGCCCACCGGTGCCTATGATTGGTTGCAGTGAGACACGCCCCCACGCTGAGTGACAGGTGTCTCACTGCATCCAATCACAGCAGTCGGTGGGCGTGTCACTATGGAGTATAGAAATAAATAAATAAATAATTAAAAAAAACAGCGTGCGGTCCCCCCCAATTTTAATGCCAGCCGGATAAAGCCATACGGCTGAAGGCTGGTATTCTCAGGATGGGGAGCTCCACGTTATGGGGAGCCCCCCAGCCTACCAATATCAGTCAGCAGCTGCCCAGAATGGCCGCATACATTAGATGCGACTGTTCTGGGATAGTACCCGGCTCTTCCCGATTTGCCCTGGTGCGTTGGCAAATCGGGGTAATAAGGAGTTAATGGCAGCCCATAGCTGCCACTAAATCCTAGATTAATCATGTCATGCGTCTCCCCGAGATACCTTCCATGATTGATCTGTAAGTTACAGTAAATAAACACACACCTGAAAAATCCTTTATTAGAAATAAAAAACACAAACACATTCCCTGGTTCACCAATTTAATCAGCCCCAAAAAGCCCTCCATGTCCGGCGTAATCCAGGATGGTCCAGCGTCGCTTCCAGCTCTGCTGCATGGAGGTGACCGGAGCAGCAGAAGACACCGCCGCTCCGGTCAGCTCCACGCAGCAAATGAAGAGAGCCGCATGATCAGCTGAGCTGTCACTGAGGTTACTTGCGGCCACCGCTGGATGCAGCATTTCTGCAGCAAAAACGCACATAAAACGCAGGTAAAAACGCAGTGTGCGCACAGGGCCTTAGAGTACAGTTTCACTTGTATTTTGCACAGGCGAGTGCAATCCGATAAAACATCGGACCACACTCACACCCGTGCAAAACTATGGGGGCAGTGTACATCTATGATTGATTTCTCATGCCATATCAACATGAGAAATGAATCGCAGCATGCTGTGTTTGACAGTGAGTCTCGGCTCACGCACCCCCATACATGTCTATGGGAGCGTGTGAAACATTGCACTCGCATGTCATCTGAGTGGAGTGCGATGTATGCCGAGACAGGCAGCAGAGGAGATGGGGAGAAATCAAATGTAATAAACAAAATAATTAAATTATACTTTAATGACAAATATTTAGGTTTACATAGTTAAAATTTGTCAGGCTAAAAAAAAAGACAATAATCATAACAATGTACACAGCACTAAAAACACAGAAATGGTATTAATGGCAGTCAGCTACCATTGTGTTAAGGCAGGAACTTGGAAAACTGAAGAAGAATGAGATATAATTTGAGCCTAACAATATCATATTATAAGGGTGACAGTGAGCGCTGAGGAAAGGGATTCTGATGAAAGGATACATTTACATTACAATCAGTGCATGCACCATTAGAAGGAACCAAAGAACGCTATTAAAATCTTTGACATTGCTAAAGAAATTTAGAGAATAAGTGCATCTCTGATCATTATTCCATAGGTTACATATACCTTTATATACAGCGGAGAGCTTGGGAAATATTTTGCTCATGTTGTAGTCACCCTATTACATTATTGCTCACTTTCAGTAGCCACATTCCCTCACATTAGATGCTGCACAGTATTATTTCCCAGAAGGCAGTAATGCTGCACAGATACTATCAGACAGGTAATTCAATCCCATCATCTACCCAAGCATTACCTGTGCACATGCACGTTTCATTTCACTATAATTGCTATTTTCTCATTCAACACTCAAGACAAGTGGTGAGCACCTAACTCAGCTGCATTTTGGGGATCTGTTATTCTCACAGTGCCTGGACTTACCTTTTATATTCTTGTAGGCCAGTGCAAGTAGCAAACCAATCCTTAAGTTGATGTTCCCTCACAATGGTGTACTGTAATGTTTGATTAATCTTAAAATCTCTCTCTCCTCGCTTCTGACATTGCTGATCTCCCCTCCTATCACATCAGTGCAGAACAGAGCAAACAAATCACTCTCTCCTCGCTTCTGACATTGCTCATCTCCCCTCCTATCACATCAGTGCAGAACAGAGCACACAGATCACTCTCTCCTCTCATCTGACATTGCTCATCTCTCCTCATATCACATCAGTGCAAAACAGAGCACACAGATCACTCTCTCCTCACTTCTGGCATTGCTCATCTCTCCTCCTATCACATCAGTGCAGAACAGAACACACAGATCACTCTCTCCTCCCTTCTGACATTGCTCATCTCCCCTCCTATCACATCAGTGCAGAACAGAGCACACAGATCACTCTCTCCTCCCTTCTGACATTGCTCATCTCCCCTCCTATCACATCAGTGCAGAACAGAGCACACAGATCACTCTCTCCTCCCTTCTGACATTGCTCATCTCACCTCCTATCACATCAGTGCAGGACAGAGCACACAGATCACTCTCTCCTCTCATCTGACATTGCTCATCTCCCCTCCTATCACATCAGTGCAGAACAGAACACACAGATCACTCTCTCCTCTCATCTGACATTGCTCATCTCCCCTCCTATCACATCAGTGCAAGACAGAGCCCACAAATCACTCTCTACTCACGTTTTATATTGCTTATCTCATCGGCTGTCATTTAAAGCACCACTCCAGTGTTTTTGTTTCAATTCCCTTCTTATACTCACCCTCTGGCATCTTCATCTTTTCGGCATCGCTCCAGTCCCGTAGTGTCATCTTGTAATCGTAACTTCTGACTGACCAGAAGTCAAAAGTTATGTCACATGCGCTCAATGCAAGTCTATGATAGCAAGAACGAGGCTCTCATAGACTTGTATTCAGCTGTGACCTCTGCCATGCTCCATTAAACACTAGAGCAGCTGAAAGGCCACAAATAACAGGAGACCAACAGTAATGAAGCTGATAACAGATGAAGATGCCAGAGGGTGAGTATAAGACCAAGGGCAGGGGACTTAGATTTAAAGCACCATTCCAGTGGTGAAACAGAAAAAAAAAGTAGTGAAGTGGTGCTTTATACAGCTTTTTTGGCTGAATTCATACTACTATAAAAATGTTTTCTACATTTTGTCCCTATTCTGCTTTCAAATATTCCAATCGTATGATAGTCCTGAAGCACTTGTTATTTCAAACTTAGCTGATGGACCAAACCTTAATCCTCCCAACACCTAATGATGTTCTTAATTAGGGCTGCCCAAAATACATTTTAGTACTAGTAATTGCAACCCGCTCCATGCCTCTTATTCATTGGTTGCATTAAGTGTCTTAAGTCTTAACTTAAAAGGGTTGTCCAGGACTTTAACATTAATGAACTATCTTTAGAATAGATCATCAATGTTTGATCGGTGGGGGTGTGACCCCCGACACTCCTGCCAATCAGCTTTTCCAGGAGCCGCAGCCAGTTGGAAATGCACAGTTGCATGGCTGTAGATCACAGCTCCATTGGAATAGTGTCAGTGGCAAGGTACTGCACATGTGCCTGATATTGATTCCAATAGGGGGCAGATATGCAGTACCCAGCCATTGCCACATTATAATTGACAGAGTTGTGCTGTGTAGCCCTTCAACTGAGTAGTTCCGGTCGGCGGTGGCACCGGGAACAGCTAATAGGGGGTGTCAGGTGTTGCACGCCCACTGATCAGACATTGATGACCTATGCTAAAGAGAGGTCATCAATGTAAAAGTTCCGGACAACCGCCTTGAAAAGGAACTTTGTATAGTCCAAAAGACTCTTTCCATTCATTATACAGTGTGTCCACCCATATCCTGTCCACCACCATTAACTTGAGAATGGCGGCAGCTATAGGCATAGAAGTGGTGTCTAGGTATAGTAAAGTAGCCATGTGCTACGCAATGAAACCACCTATAGGGTCACCTGGTGGAAAACAACGGAGTTAGCAATTTTATCTCGAAAACGGAACGAGATAAAGAAATAATTGTAGGGCATCATCAATTCAATACGAATCAACACCTTGCATACAGAAATGCTATGATATGAAACCCATGACACCCCCAAAACATTGAATGCTGGTCACGCATATGGCGCTCGTTTATCTTTGATGCTCAAAGTGGCCACTGTCAGCTGCAATGTACATCTGGACTCTGGACAGCATACTGTATATGCCGCCTTTCTCAAGTTAATGGCGGTGGACAGGATATGGGTGGACACACTGTATAGGACTTCATTTTAATCAAGGAAATATTTACTCCCATTCCCAGATTTATTTTTTCAAAATATTTGACTTTGTAGTAATGGTCTGTCTCAATGGTTAGACATTCAATTCCCTATATTTCTCAATTTCTCTAGATACACCGAGTTCCAAATATTTAAAAATGTTGCCCTGCACCTATCATTCTTAACTCTCCACTCTTTTGCTTTTTCTTCCAATGCAATGTTACTGATTTCCCCCAAGTAATTTTCACACATGCCAATTTACAAGATTGTTCAAATACTTCAAACACTACTTTATCTAATTTCTTATAACTTTCAAAAGCAAAAAAAAAAGACCAAGTGTCTTTCTATTTGAGGATGCAGCCAAGACCACCACAACCAACTCTAATGTATCTGTTTATCTGGGACAGTGACGGCTACTTTTCTTAATAAATATGGTTTCTGGAAACTAAAAGGGATTTTTAGAATGAGTCCATTACATTTTATGAGTTGATGGTGGAATATAAGTCGGTAGGTAATGATAGTTTTAGATATATACAACACAAACCGTCAATGGGCATACACCAGGAATTTCCTTAGAAGAAATTGAGGAAAATTACATAGACGTCTTCTTATACCCATCAGTTTGGCTAAGTACAAAGATACAATGCCTAAACCCAGTATTAAAGAATTACAGGATAATATAATGACATCCCTTGAAAAGTGGAAGAGAGCCATTGATGAGATTCCAGAAGCACTGTGAGCTAAAGGGGGCTTTACACGCTATGATATCGTTACTGTTTTATCGTCGGGGTCACGTTGTTAGTGACGCACATCCGGCGTCATTAATGATATTGCAGCATGTGACACTTACCAGCGTCCTTAAGCGACCTCAAAAATGGGGAAAATCGTTCACCATGGAGAGGTCGTTCCAAAACCAAAAATCGGTAATGGTTGATTATCGATGTTGTTCGTCACTCCTGTGGCAGCACACATCGCTGTGTGTGACACCGCAGGAGCGAGGAACGTCTCCTTACCTGCCACCGGCCACAATGCGGAAGGAAGGAGGTGGGCGGGATGTTACGTCCCGCTCATCTGCGCCCCTCCGCTTTGATTGGCCGGCCGCTTAGTGACGTTGCGGTGACGTCGCTCTGATGCCGAACGTCCCTCCCCCTTGAGGGAGGGATTGTTCAGCAGTCACAGCGCCGCCGCCGACCAGGTAAGTGCGTGTGACGCTGCTGTAGCGATAATGTTTGCTACGGCAGCCAACACACGATATCGCACACAAGACGGGGGCGGATGCTTACACGCTCGATATCGCTAGCAATTGCTAGCGATGTCGTAGCCAGTAAAGCCCGCTTAAGGAGTTCAGTGAGATACTAAATCTCATCAGTCATTCTTATAGAAACACAATTGTTTATAATTAACAGAACGTTTTACTATCCATAAGAAATCCATCTTGCCCAATGTGTGTAATAGAAGGGGGATCTTTTTAATCGGTTATGGAATAGTCCATTCCTAGGGTAGTTTTATTCTGAAGTAATATAATTCTTCAATCTGAAAAAAATCAATATCACATTGGATCCCAAAATTTGTAGAATGGAGAAAAATGGCCGGTGACTCAATGATTGAAACATAGAGATACTTTATTTGTACAATGTAACAGTTTAAGTAACTATGAAAAAACAAGTAACTAAAATTTGTGTAACAAAGGAGGACATTATAGTGAACGTCTAAAGGATGTTACAATATGAAAACATTTATTTTGTAAACAACAACAAACATTTGGAGTGCACTGTTAAGATAGTGATGGAATATTGTAACAATGTTTGAGAATTGGATATAATGTTACAGGTATGAGGAGTAGAAGTGGGGGAGGGCAGGTGAGAGGAAATTTATATAATAATATAGATGTAAGTAATGTGATATTACTTATGTTTGTAATAGTTTTAAATAATAGCAGATTACATAAAAAAACAACAAAATATTGCACTGCTTCTCCTTCTTCTCTACCCTCCATTTACCACAGACTCCCTTTCCTCTAAAAACCGTAGTATTTTCTCTTCTTCTCAGAAGCCCAACAACAGTTCCTCCTCATCTAGTCAAAGCAGTCTTTCTTGATCTGCCCAGCTTGTACCTGTACGTCCCTGCGCTTGCTCTGCTCTGCTTCCTTTACATACAGTAAATACGAGCTTCAAAGGGTATTCTGCTTCACAGGTTTCCTATTTCTGCTTGAATCTCTACATGAACTTTTCCTCTCCTCTGACACTAAAGCTGGGTTTACACACTGCAACATCGCAAAGGACATCGCTGTAACGTCACCGGTTTGGTGACGCAATAGCGACCTCCCTAAGTCTCTGCTAAGTCTCTGGTGAGCTGTCAAACAGGCAAACCTGTCCAACAACTCAACAGCGATCCGGACCTGCAGAGCGACCTAGCTGGTTGTTGGGGACGTTGATAAGCAGCCTTTTGAAAGGGAAGTTGCTAACAAAGTCTCTGCAAAGTCTTCACACACTGAAACTTCATGCTGCACAGCGGGAAACAAAGGACCTAGGAATGGTCCTGAACGATTTGTAACGATTACAACTTCACAGCAGGGGCCAGGTCGCTGATAAGTTTCACACACTGCAACATCGCAAACAACATCGCTATTGCGTCACAAAACCGGTGACGTTACAGCGATGTCGTTTGAGATGTTGCAGTGTGTAAACCCAGCTTAAGAGCTTTCTTTACCGGGAAGTACTGATCTGTGACCTCCTCCTCTGATGTAAGCGTGGGTTCAGGTGCTGTAAGTTATAGCATGGATCTGTAAAATTGGTAGTGTGTATACATATTTTACAATATCTATATATGAACCCATATTAAACAGCAATTTACAGTTCATATATAGATATTGTAACATAGTAAGATAACTTGATAGACCAGTTTTACACTGACTATTCTAGGGGTCTCCAAATTGTCATCCTGTTTAGTGGGGTAACACTAATAACCTGCACATACAGGGTTAATCTGCCAGTTAAGAGCGTTAGGAAGATGCCCAGCTGCGCACAATTGCAATGTATAGAGCAAGGCAGCACCCAGATTGTCGGATTGTGTCTTGGAGTGTGCATATTGCATACTTGGGACAATGTCACCACTGTTCCTGACTCTAAAAGTGGTGAATCCTCACAGCGTCCGTTGCGTCATATGTGAAGTTTCTCATGTCTGCAGTCACAAAGAGAAAACACATAGAGAAACCAGTGAGCTGTTTTACAAACTTCGCAACCTTATTGTTGCAAAACATACTGAAGGCATTGGTTACAGAAGA
This sequence comes from Anomaloglossus baeobatrachus, assembly GCF_048569485.1. NCBI lineage: Eukaryota > Metazoa > Chordata > Amphibia > Anura > Aromobatidae > Anomaloglossus > Anomaloglossus baeobatrachus. The sequence continues at coordinate 83,217,359 of NC_134354.1, read as the reverse complement.
ATTTCTAAACTACAGAAGGTTCCAGTGAGCTCTGTTGGGGCCATAATCTGGAAATGAAAAGAACATCATTTCACCATAAACCAGCCATGACCAAGTGTTCTCACAAGATTTCAGAGAGAGAGGAGTGAAAAGAATTATCAGAAGAGTTGTCAAAGAGCCAAGGACACCTGTGCAGAACTACAGAAACACCTGAAATCAGCACGTACAATCGTTTCACAGAAAACAGTAAGTAATATACTCAATCTCCATGGCCTGTATTCACACTCACCACAGAGAGTCAGTGAAGACCTCTGGAGAACGCTTTTAACCTGCAGATTAATCCCATATCTGCAGGTCAGTAACGGAATCCGACCTGATAGATTCCCATCAAATTGACATTTTGCACTCTTGTTTTCAGATACTCTATGCAGCATTTTCCTTGTAGCCCTGTGATTCACAGTCTGAAATTTTGGCCAGGTTCTTATGGAAAATTATGTACACGGTTTTCCTTGGAAGAAAAAGAATAAATGATACAATTTATCAAGCACTCTGATTCATAACAAAATTCATAATTAGAGCAGGAAGAAAAGGCGGATTCTTCTTTTAGGCATGAAAGTCTCCTGCAATATTTTAATGAGCTGAAAATGCCTTAGGGTAATAGAAATGGCAATGCCAAACTAGGTGATGTGCCAGCATCCGGTGCCCTCATTGTCATCAGGCAATCCTAATCCAAGAACACTGGGCATGAATTCTGAAATAATAGGCATAAAAGCAAAATCAATCAACTATTGTACTTTTCTCGTTTCCTCATGAGTTGTTTCTTGCTGTTAAACAAAGATGAAGTTACATTTATATGAAATAAATTATACATTGTCCATCACAGATGGAAATTATCTAGGCTACTAGTGATGCTAACAATGAGTGGAGTTGAAGACTACATGTGTAAATAACAATTAAAGGGAGCCAGTAAAATGGTTTATGCTTAATAAACGATCTACAGCTCCTCGTAGAGAACTTTAATACAAGCTCAAAGATATCTGACTGGCTGCTGATCAATTTAGTAATGCAAAGAAAATCATCTCCACTTAAATATCTAAAGGAGCTTTCTAGCATCCTGAGAGCATTCAAAGGACAATCAAGTGCCCAGTCCTGCACACTAAATCCCACACAACACTACCCCCATGCCTTTTATGAATGGTTGCATTCTTACAAGAGTTCGGTAAGGAGAGCTGGAACAATTGATGAGCCTGAAGCCTCCTACAGGACACCTGCCAACATTTACTGTAATTAGAAACAATCCAAAAAATATTAGCTGATTCAATTGATGGTCTCAAAAAAGGTGGCTCATTAGCAAGTTGCAACACAAGAGACATGCCATGATGGGTAAAACTAGTGAGCTGTCTCAAGACCTTTGCAACCTTATTGTTTCAAAATATATTGATGGCCTTGGTTACAAAATAATTTGTAAACTCCGAAAAGTTGCAGGGAGCACTGTTTGGGCCATGATCTATAAGGGAAAAAATATAATTTCACCATAAACCAGCCACGACCAGGTTCTCCCACAAGATTTCAGACAGAGGAGTGAAAATAATCATCAGAAGAGTTATCTAAGAGCCAAGGACTACCTTTGGAGAACTAGAATCAGCAGGTACAATTGTTTTAAGGAAAACAAGTAATGCACTAAATCCTCATGGCCTGTACGTACACTCTCCACACATTGCTGAACAAAAAGCATGTTCAAGGACATTTAAAGGTTGCTCAATAAAATTTAGATAAGCCTGTCAAATACTGGGAGAATATTGTCTGGTCACATGGGACCAAAACTGAACTCATTGGATACCATAATAGACACCAAAATTAGAGGACAAAGGCACTGCATATTACCCAAAACACCATACCGATAGTGACGTTTGGAGATGGGAACATCGAGGGCTGGGGCTGTTTTTCAACATTCTGCACTGGCAACTTTTAATAATTGAAGGAAGGATGAATGGACAAATGTTTTGAGATATTCTTGATAACAATCTGTTGCCATCTACCAGGATGATGAAGATGAAACGATGGAGGACATTTCAGGAAGACAATGATCCCAAACACACAGCAAAGAAAACGCTCAATTTATTTCAGAAAAAGAAAGTAAAGCTGCTAGAATGGCTGAGCCATTCACCTGAGCTGAATCCAATAGAAAAATTATGGAAGTAACTAAAGCTCAGATGTTAATGGAAGGAGCCCACAGCACCTTCAGGATACGAAGAGTCTATGTGTGGAAGAATGGACAAAAATCACACCTGAGCAATGTATGCGACTAGTTTCTCTATACAGGAGGCTTCTTGAAGCCGTCATCACCAACAAAGGCTTTTGAATGAAGTAACAAATTTCAGTAAGAGTGTTCAATAATTTTTCCCTTTGTCATTTCTCATTATTACACATACTTTAATTTATTGTCATCTATAGTTTAATTTCTTTGTGTGGATTGGATGGGTTGTTGCTGACTTCTGGTGAGAAATTAATATCAATAGCACCTACAGAAATATATTTACTTTGAAACTTGGTTATGTGTTCAATATTTATTTCCCCTACTGTATATATGGACACATGTGAAGGTGTCAGTAGCAAGGAAGTATCTGTCAAAACATTCACAACAATAATATTTATTGCTGGCAGTATTTGTGCTTAAAAACAATTTTGGTAATTATCAGTCCCGAATGGCAGAAATATCGCAAGAAGTGTCACACGCAAACACATAACGTTCTGGCATACCAATCCACAGACCATGATAATGATAACTCACTGAATTACAATATAACACAATATAACATTTACAACATTACATTTCTTCTACCTACAGCCACCACTAGGGGGAACTGACCGTATACTGTTCCTATTATTGTGTTAAATCTTTAATATGTGGCTAAGCTCCCTCAGTGGCGGCTGCCCATAATCAGCATCTTTTCTTTGAAATGTGATATATCATACAGTACACGTAAAATTTAGACAAGGTAAAATAAAATATTTTAACTGGTAAAAATCAGTAAATGTAAATAATAGTGATGATGGAGCACTAAAATGCTTGAGTGCTTGTTACTAGAATCGAGCAGGTCGGACACTAGGACGCGCTCAACTCAAGTAATAAGTATGATGGAAGTCAATGGGAAACTCAACCATGTTTCTGAACATTCCTCCAAGAGGACTGGGGATTAGATGAGAAAGATAATGAGAATATACTGGGTGAGAATTCAAGCATATCGAGATACCAAGTATGCTCACTCATCACTAGTATTGACTAATACCAAGCATGCCTCACCCAACACTAGTATCGAGCAGTACTGATCACGCTCGCCCATCACTATTATCAACTAGTACTGAGCATGCTCACCCATCACTAGTATTGATCAGTACCAAATATGCTCGCCCATCACTAGTATTAAGCACTACCAAGCATGCTCGCTCATCACTAGTATTTAACAGTACCAAGCAAGTTCGCCAAAAAACTAGTATCTAGAAGTACTGACCATGTTCATACATCACTAGTTTCGAGCAGTACCGAGCACGCTCGCCCATCACTAGTATTGAGCAGTACCAAGCATCCTTGCTCATCACTGGTATTGAGCAGTAGCAAGTATGCTTTCCCATCAGAAGTATCGAGCACATTCACCCATCACTACTATTGAGCAGTACCAAGCATGTTCGCTCATGACTAGTATCAAGCAGTACCGAGCATGCTCACCCATCACTAGTATCAAGCAGTACTGAGTACGCTCACCCATCACTAGTATCAAGCAGTACTGAGTACGCTCACCCATCACTAGTATCAAGCAGTACTGAGTACGCTCACCCATCACTAGTATCCAGCAGTACTGAGTACACTCACCCATCACTAGTATCGAGCAGTACTGAGTATGCTCACCCATCACTAGTATCGAGCAGTACTGAGTACACTCACCCATCACTAGTATCGAGCAGTACTGAGTACGCTCACCCATCACTAGTATCCAGCAGTACTGAGTACGCTCACCCATCACTAGTATCGAGCAGTACTGAGTACGCTCACCCATCACTAGTATCGAGCAGTACTGAGTACGCTCACCCATCACTAGTATCGAGCAGTACTGAGTACGCTCACCCATCACTAGTATCGAGCAGTACTGAGTACGCTCACCCATCACTAGTATCGAGCAGTACTGAGTAGGCTCACCCATCACTAGTATCGAGCAGTACTGAGTACGCTCACCCATCACTAGTATCGAGCAGTACTGAATACGCTCACCCATCACTGGTATCTAGCAGTACTGAGTACGCTCACCCATCACTAGTATCGAGCAGTACTGAGTACGCTCACCCATCACTAGTATCGAGCAGTACTGAGTAAGCTCACCCATCACTAGTATCGAGCAGTACTGAGTACGCTCACCCATCACTAGTATCGAGCAGTACTGAGTACGCTCACCCATCACTAGTATCGAGCAGTACTGAGTACGCTCGTCCATCACTAGTATCGAGCAGTACTGAGTACGCTCACCCATCACTAGTATCGAGCAGTACTGAGTACGCTCGTCCATCACTAGTATCGAGCAGTACTGAGTATGCTCACCCATCACTAGTATCGAGCAGTACTGAGTACACTCACCCATCACTAGTATCGAGCAGTACTGAGTATGCTCACCCATCACTAGTATCGAGCAGTACTGAGTATGCTCAGCCATCACTAGTATCGAGCATTACTGAGTACGCTCACCCATCACTAGTATCGAGCAGTACTGAGTACGCTCACCCATCATTAGTATTGAGCAGTACTGAGTACGCTCACCCATCATTAGTATTGAGCAGTACTGAGTACGCTCACCCATCACTAGTATCGAGCAGTACTGAGTATGCTCACCCATCACTAGTATCGAGCAGTACTGAGTATGCTCACCCATCACTAGTATCGAGCAGTACTGAGTACGCTCACCCATCACTAGTATCGAGCAGTACTGAGTACGCTCACCCATCACTAGTATCGAGCAGTACTGAGTACGCTCACCCATCACTAGTATCGAGCAGTACTGAGTACGCTCACCCATCATTAGTATTGAGCAGTACTGAGTACGCTCACCCATCACTAGTATCGAGCAGTACTGAGTACGCTCACCCATCACTAGTATCGAGCAGTACTGAGTACGCTCACCCATCATTAGTATTGAGCAGTACTGAGTACGCTCACCCATCACTAGTATCGAGCAGTACTGAGTATGCTCACCCATCACTACTATCGAGCAGTACTGAGTATGCTCACCCATCACTAGTATCTAGCAGTACTGAGTACGCTCACCCATCACTAGTATCGAGCAGTACTGAGTATGCTCACCCATCACTAGTATCGAGCAGTACTGAGTACACTCACCCATCACTAGTATCGAGCAGTACTGAGTATGCTCACCCATCACTACTATCGAGCAGTACTGAGTATGCTCACCCATCACTAGTATCTAGCAGTACTGAGTACGCTCACCCATCACTAGTATCGAGCAGTACTGAGTATGCTCACCCATCACTAGTATCGAGCAGTACTGAGTACGCTCACCCATCACTAGTATCGAGCAGTACTGAGTACGCTCACCCATCACTAGTATCGAACAGTACTGAGTATGCTCACTCATCACTAGTATCGAGCAGTACTGAGTACGCTCACCCATCACTTGTATCGAACAGTACTGAGTACACTCACCCATCACTAGTATTACGCAGTACCGAGCACACTCACCCATCACTAGTAACGAGCAGTACTGAGCATGCTCGCACATCAATAGTAACGAGAAGTATTGAGCACACTCGCACATCACTAGTATTAAACAGTACCGAGCACGCTCGTCCATCACTAATATTACGCAGTACTGAGCACACTCACTCATCACTAGCATTTAGCAGTGCCAAGCACGCTTGTCCATCACTAGTATTGAACACGCTCGCCCATCACTTGTAAAGAACAATCAGGTAAAAGCGTAAACACTGTCAAAATTATCATCAAGAACAGAATGAAGAATAAACAGAGGAGCAGACATCTATCTTGCTACTACTAAACCCTGACACACTGGATGCCCCTTTAAAAATAACTGTCTTGAGCCGGCCGCCTGCAAGCAAATAACACAGAAAATGTCAAACTTAGTTAACGCTCAGTTCTTTAAATCCCCCTAAGGTGACCTAGTCCATTATCTCTCTATTGTGAAGGAGACTCACCAGCTTCTGCAAATGTAATGCCGACAGAGGGAGCAAACACCTAACAGAAACGGTGGACTCCGTGAATGATCTCTGCATGGTATATTGCAATTAGATATTTGCAGCACGGGGCAAAATATCTGCTGTTCTTGTGGGAAGATCCTATATTATTTAGGCCATGTTTAACACATAGCGTGCACGAGCCATGAAATCACATCCACTTTATTTGGACAGTTGTCATAGACATTTCCCTGCACAAAAAAAAATGCTGCTCAAAAAAGAAGAAGCCTTCACGCTAATTGAAAATGGCTTTATAAGAACACGCAACCAAAAAGAGTAATATATATAGGTGCTAAAAAATATGTTCAACTGGTTTTTGGGCGGGTGACAACCAATATGGCTGCCAAATTATCAGAAATACTTCTTTCTGGTGAATTTTTTGAAGGTACCAACAGTAGGTGCCTACTTTTTGTAACTGCTTGGGAAGTTTCCACATTTTTCAGTTGCCTCACTGACTTTCCGGGAGAGTTGGCAAGTAGTGGATCATATAATATGGTGCTTGGTGAGTTGTGAGAAAAGATGACCATACATGAAATAAGTGTCGGATGAACGTTCCTTTGGCAGACAGCTATCCTATCTGACTCCCCCATACATCTCAACAAGCCTCATCTGCTGGTGAATATTCATGAGACTCCCATATATACAGCACATGGTCAGACGTTCCTGCCGAAATTGCCGATATCGGCCAAGTTTGATTTAATGTGTTTAATCTGTATAGCAAGGGGGTTGGCCACTACTCTTTTTCAATCTCTGTTTATCATCAGTAAAATAATACCTATACTCACCTCTGGTGCCGTCGCCATTCCAGCAGTGTCAACATTATCTCTGCAAGGGCTAGCCTGACATTATTATGTCACACAAGCTCTGCGGCCAATCAGCACTCGCTTTACTCTCCCCTCCTACATCGAGAGGAAGTGAGATGGCACCCGCAACTCTCACATCCTCTGGATGTCAATTATATCTGAAGGAGGGGAGAGTGAAGCTAGAACTGATGAGCCACAGAGATTGTGTGAAATGATATTGACAGGTTAGCCTTGGGAGAGTCAGTGCTGGCACTGCTGGAATGCCGACGGCACTGGAGATAAGTAAAAGTGTTGTTATTTTATTGGGGGGAAATATAGCATTTGAGAATAGAGTAGTCCGAGTAAAAGACAACCCTTTTAACCCCTTGATGACTTTGAATGTACTGGTGCATTCAAGCTCATGTGTATCCCTTTTATAAGGGCTCACGTTGCGATGCCGACATGTGCAGCTATCAGGCAAGAATGAATTAGAGATCCACCTGTGCATGTTAACTAGTTAAATCCCGCTGACTGCAGAACTTAACGCATGCTGGCGGGGGGAGTGTCATTCCACGCCCCCATTGGCGGCCCCAAAAATGTTATAATTAAAAACGTCAGCTCAGGAAGCAAAAAATAAGCCGTTACTGAGCCCCAGATCCTGAAAAAGGAGAATGTTAGGGGTCTCGGAAACTGTCAACAAAAACGCAAATCTTAAATTTCTGAAACATTTTTTACCACTTAAGTAAAGAGAAAAACTATACATGTTTGGTATCTACGAACTCATACTGACCTGGACAATCATACTGTCCAGTGAGTTCTACCGTATATTGATCATGGTAAATAAAAAAAAATGTAATGTTTAAAAAAATAAATAAATAAATAAATAAAAACATAAAGCACTTAGATTTTTTATCTTGTTTTCCAGTATATGGGCTGCATGAATTGTTTCATCCAAAAGTAGAACTCATCCCGCAAAAAACAAGCCCTCATATTAATGAAAAAATAAAAAAGTTATGGCTCTTGGAAGAAAAGGGAGGAAAAAACGAAAGCGAAAACCGGAAAGTCTCTGGGGTGAAGGGGTTAATTATAGAAAGCTATGCTTTATCTCACAAGCTTAGTTCTGCCTTACATGACAACATCAGCCCAGCTGCAACATTTTACAAAAGATATGTCTATTATTCTAAACACCTATCGCGATAAAAATGGAGCTCAAATCATTGTTAATTAGCAAATTCCTCATTCTGCCCGTGCTGCACCGCACTATTGTGTATCGTGCATTGTTATATTGTTCTTCAGAATAATTTACAATAGGACGAACATTAAATAATAGAATGCAGGGAGAAAATTATAATGAATAAGCTTCAGGTAATGTGGGCTAAAGACTGATCTCCGAAAAGTTTACAGAGCAGAGATAGGAAACCCCAGAAAGTAGCAAAGACAATGTGCAGGGCTTGAAAATGCTATGAAAAAGACACAGATGAATAATACCGCAGAATAGGTGCAAATCATCACCAAAACTGTCCTATAATCCTGTAATCAAAAGACTGATCGCACATCCTACCTTTCTAATGTGAACAGGTGCAAACTGAACATGAAACGTAGTAATAAAAAGGAGATAGGTGCACTCTGTAGTGCTAAGATATGTGGAACAATGAATATGGGAATATAGATCTGCATTACTGCTATGAAAAACATGTAAAAATTGAGATACTTAGCACAGAAAAATGGCCAGTTTTATGTGAGCCCAACAGCCAATGGCAAGGTAACCTCATTTTGTTGGGTTCCTGCCTACTCTAATACCTTTCTTTGAAACCCTCCAATTTATGGGAGGACAGGAACCTGCGAATGAAGAATTGAAATCACCTAAGGCCCTTTTCACACTGCGTTTTGACTTACGTTCAGTGGTCACGTTGGGGCATCCGTCCGAACCGCCCCACCCCCACCCCGAAAAACATGTTTCGGACGCTTGCGCTGACAGGACCATTGACTATAATGAAACACGTTTTGCGTGGTGGGGAAGAAGTGGTTCAGACAGATGCTCCGATGGTACCACTGAACGTAAGTCAAAACGCAGTGTGAAAGTAGCCTAAAGCTGAAGAGCAGGAGTGCTCAATCAGAAGGCATAACCCTGTAATGTAAGAAAAAGACTGATGGTGCATCCTAGCTTTCTAATGTGAACAGGTGCACACTAAACATGAAACATAGTAACAAAAAAGAGACGGTTTCACTCTATAGCTCTGAGACATGTGGAACATTGAATATGAGTAGAAAGACATGCATTACTGCTATGAAAAACATGTAAAATTGAAATACTTAGCACACAAAAATGGCCAGTTTTATGTGAGCCCAACAGCCACCAGCAAGGCGACCTCATTAGTTTGATAGGGACCCAACATAAAAAGAGCATGCCTTGCCATTGGCTGTTGGGCTCACATAAAAATGGCCATTTTTGTGTGCTAAGTCTCAAATTTTGCATGTTTTTCATAGCAGTAATGCATGTCTATATTCCCATATTCATTGTTCCACATATTTTAGCACTGTACTGTGCAACTGTCTCCTTTTTGTTCCTATAATCCTGGCATGGTATTGCAATCTAAGGGAAAAAACGACGCAGCATATTTCTGCAGATTTATTATTCACATATCCCACAGTATTTTGCATTTCTTGCTGATTTTGGAGAATAAAAGTGGCCGCATTATAATCTCTTGGAATTCAAGTTGGCTTGTTTAATAAGACTGCTGGAATTATTACAGCTCTTTACACAGCTGGATCGAAGCGGCCAAGATTAGGAGGTGACATGCTTTATCTATTGGCAGGGAAATACAAAGTTGAGTGTCCTGAGCACTTCTCCAGGCTGAAGTTCACCCTCCGTGCGGGTGCTTATTTGGGAGAAATCACAGAGAATGCTTTTGTCACGCACAATACATGACTACAAGCTTCAATAAACATATAAATTCCTTCTGCGTTGTTGACAGTCATAATTAGACTCACAGCATGGAGGAGTGGGAACTCTTCTAGTAGCTCATTTCCAGAGAGAAAAAAATAGCAAGAAAATAAATGATGTCACATTGGAGCAAATAACCGGCATTTTGCTTCTGATGGAATCACTTCATTCAGAAACGCGTTTCGCTTTCTATTCCGATACAGTTGTTTGCTGTGATGCAGAAGGAAAATTATATCTAAAGTGATTTTGCTGTTTGTCCCTTTGCTGTTTAGGGAAGAGTTAGGAGAACTGCCAGGTACATCCAGCTGTCGTGTAGTAGATATAAAGAGTGCAGCTGCAGAGGTATATATTTACGCAGACAGGCTGCACCTGCAAAAATGAACCCAGCGGAGCCATGCAGAACCGGGGAAGATATTTAGCTGTATTTACCACCGATTAAATAAAAATGCTAATGTATAATGTATATTTTGTTCACACACGTTTTTCTTCTTATTCGGATAACATTTTAGATGCGTTTTTCCCAAATACAAAACTATTGCGAAATGCTTGAGAAATACGCCAAATAAAACACATGCTGCAAAATTATTGAAAACTATGACAAATATTTTAAAAAGTCACGTGCTGGGACTGTTAGTTACTAGCTCTTTTTTAGAAAAAGTACTTTTGGTGTAATTTTTTTATCTTGTTATTACATTTTGTACACACTTGTGAGAAAATTCGGGTATGCTGCTGGCAGTATCCTATGGAGCTTTATTGTCACAACAAAGATCCATAAGAATTGATGGTTGCTATGAGGACATTACACTTTGGATTATGTTGGAACTTCCAGCATTTATTTTGAATTAAAAAATTGGTGAATGAGGGGGTAGGGGGGAGCGTTTATTCAAATAAACTTTTTTTTTCCCAGTGTCTGTCTGTTTTTTTAACTCTATACTATCTGGGTTAGTATGAAAGAATCTGCTAGATACCTATTCATCACTAGCTTCAGCTGTCATTTCACAGATGACATCAATCCCAAAAATATTACCCCAATTAACAATGTATCAGTGCAATCAGAAAGACCTGTGCAAAGCACCAAAATTGTCGCATCTAAGGGATGTTCCACCTCTGGGGCAGCTGCAGGCTGCTATTTTTAGGCTGAGGAGAGCCCAATAACCATGGCCCTTGCCAGCCTGATAATACTAATCACCAGATGTCTGCTATACTTAAAAAATGGCATAGGATCCCCTCTATTTTTGATAAGCAGTAAAGATAAAGCAGACAGCTACGGGTTGCAGCTCACAGCTGTCTACCTTACTTGCACTGGTTATCAAAAATAGGCGATAGCCCACACTTTTTATTATCTTTTTTATGCCATATAAACAGGTTTGCAGGGCAATTATTCCTTTTTTCTTCCTTTTGCAGCCCCCTAGTCCTTAGTACGATCATTTTACATCCATTTTACAGTGCCTAATTTCGGTTCTGCATTGACTTATATGGGGTTCGGGGTCAAGTCTGGCTCCAGAACTGAACTTTTAACTAAAATCTGATTGAACCTGATGAACATTAACTTCCACGGGTCCGCTCATCCCTATCTGGGACTAATGGAGACTGGTGTGCACTTTATATAATTGTATAACTTAGATATTTAAAAAAAAAGAGCATAGTCACAGGTGCAAAAAAATCCTCGAAGTATACTAGCCAAATTAAATCTTTAATGTATACAAAGTAAAAGAGTAGTAGAGGAAGTACTCCAACGATAGAAGGTTAAAATGGTGCAAGTCATTATTCACCGAGACTAGTACTTAATGGAACAAACCTTTAAAGGGAACCTGTCACCAGTTTTTTGCCCTATAAGCTGCGGCCACTACCAGTGAGCTCTTATATACAACATTCTAACATGCTGTATATAAGAGCCCAGACTGCTGGGTATAACATAAAAAACACTTTAGAATACTCACCTAGAAGGTCGCTCCGGTGCACAACGGTCAGAGGGGTGGCGCCGTTCTCCGGAACCGGCGCCTCCCCTTTCGGCCATCTTGCTCTTTCTTATTCTGAAGCTGTGGTGCATGACGCATCTACGTCATACACACGCGCCGGCATTGATGTCCTGCGCAGGCGCACTTTGATTTAACTCATAGGTCGCCAGTGGACGTGTCCGGGAGTACTGTGAACCCCAGTAATCAGCACTTAAACAGGAAAGATGTGGAGTACACAAAACAATATAAAAATTAGATGAAAAATACTTGCAGATGCAATAAAGAATCGGTCCCTATATGTTGAGCTCCATGATTCCACCATATTCTTTCCAGCCTTACATTTTCAACATTCCAATATTGCACACAAGCTGCCTGTTATTAAAAGTTTACAGGAAATAATAGAAGGTTCTGGACAACGCTCTGTACAATAGAATAACCCTTCTTTACAATAATGTCACATACGTTTCACCTTTACAATACTGGAAAAGAACAAAATAAATAAAGATTCCTTTTCAATATCTGACAACGATCCATACGCTCATAGCTGGGGCAGCAGAGGCTTACAACGCCTCTGTGTCATAAGAAATACAATTAAAAATATATTGACCTTGAATTTTTTAAAATTTAGTTATATATTGTTTAAGTAAAGTATAAAGATCCTTAAAAATATTCATTATTTATTGGTCATTTTATTAAGAAGATAGGAGTTGGGAAAACATTAAGGGTTTTTCTCGTCTTGTATAAATAAATATTTCTACTTCTTGCCCAATGTAATCATACTAATTCACATCCCAAGACTGAAACTTCCTAACAGTTGTATCCTGTGTATATAATCCCATAGAAACTCCATACATCACTAGCTCAAATCTCCCTCCTGTTCTGAGGGTTTGCTACGATGAATCAATATTGAAAAAACAAAAAGCCAGCACCAAATGTGCACTTCAGCACTAAACATTCCAAACTGTACTTATTATAAAAATTTTGAGATTTTTGGCAAAAAATTGCAATTTCTTGAGCTGCCTCGCCACGTCACGGCAAATCTCATTAGAGGCAGTCCTACACTAAAATATTTTTATAAAATGTGCCATACGGCCTCATATGAATAGTAGAACTGCTCTCAGGTTGACCTCCACCTTGCTTTGCACCCCAATTTGGGATGTATTCCATCTGTCTAGATTTTGGCGGTTGGTGACTGTTCACATTAAGTCATCAGGCTTTGTCCACAGGCTATTTACTTCATGCAGCATTTGCTTGGACCTGTCCCGCCCACAGCCATGACTCAGTCATGGGTACGGGATTGAAATAGACCGGGTGAGTGCTGCTGAGAGCAGTTCTACTATTCATATGTGAGGCTGTATGGCACATTTTATAAAAATATTTTAGTGTAGGACTGCTTCAAATGAGATTTGCCGTGACGTGGCGAAGCAGCTCAAGAAATTGCAATTTTTTGCCAAAAATCTCAAAATTTTTAAAATAAGTACAGTTTGGAATGTTTAGTGCTGTAGTGCACATTTGGTGCTGGCTTTTTGTTTTTTCTTCATTGAATTGGTCGGTGGTTGACCTCCACCTTGCTTTGCACCCCAATTTGGGATGTATTCCATCTGTCTAGATTTTGGCGGTTGGTGACTGTTCACATTAAGTCATCAGGCTTTGTCCACAGGCTATTTACTTCATGCAGCATTTGCTTGGACCTGTCCCGCCCACAGCCATGACTCAGTCATGGGTACGGGATTGAAATAGACCGGGTGAGTGCTGCTGAGAGCAGTTCTACTATTCATATGTGAGGCTGTATGGCACATTTTATAAAAATATTTTAGTGTAGGACTGCTTCAAATGAGATTTGCCGTGACGTGGCGAAGCAGCTCAAGAAATTGCAATTTTTTGCCAAAAATCTCAAAATTTTTAAAATAAGTACAGTTTGGAATGTTTAGTGCTGTAGTGCACATTTGGTGCTGGCTTTTTGTTTTTTCTTCATTGAATTGGTCGGTGGTTGACCTCCACCTTGCTTTGCACCCCAATTTGGGATGTATTCCATCTGTCTAGATTTTGGCGGTTGGTGACTGTTCACATTAAGTCATCAGGCTTTGTCCACAGGCTATTTACTTCATGCAGCATTTGCTTGGACCTGTCCCGCCCACAGCCATGACTCAGTCATGGGTACGGGATTGAAATAGACCGGGTGAGTGCTGCTGAGAGCAGTTCTACTATTCATATGTGAGGCTGTATGGCACATTTTATAAAAATATTTTAGTGTAGGACTGCTTCAAATGAGATTTGCCGTGACGTGGCGAAGCAGCTCAAGAAATTGCAATTTTTTGCCAAAAATCTCAAAATTTTTAAAATAAGTACAGTTTGGAATGTTTAGTGCTGTAGTGCACATTTGGTGCTGGCTTTTTGTTTTTTCTTCATTGAATTGGTCGGTGGTTGACCTCCACCTTGCTTTGCACCCCAATTTGGGATGTATTCCATCTGTCTAGATTTTGGCGGTTGGTGACTGTTCACATTAAGTCATCAGGCTTTGTCCACAGGCTATTTACTTCATGCAGCATTTGCTTGGACCTGTCCCGCCCACAGCCATGACTCAGTCATGGGTACGGGATTGAAATAGACTGGGTGAGTGCTGCTGAGAGCAGTTCTACTATTCATATGTGAGGCTGTATGGCACATTTTATAAAAATATTTTAGTGTAGGACTGCTTCAAATGAGATTTGCCGTGACGTGGCGAAGCAGCTCAAGAAATTGCAATTTTTTGCCAAAAATCTCAAAACTTTTAAAATAAGTACAGTTTGGAATGTTTAGTGCTGTAGTGCACATTTGGTGCTGGCTTTTTGTTTTTTCTTCATTGAATTGGTCGGTGGTTGACCTCCACCTTGCTTTGCACCCCAATTTGGGATGTATTCCATCTGTCTAGATTTTGGCGGTTGGTGACTGTTCACATTAAGTCATCAGGCTTTGTCCACAGGCTATTTACTTCATGCAGCATTTGCTTGGACCTGTCCCGCCCACAGCCATGACTCAGTCATGGGTACGGGATTGAAATAGACCGGGTGAGTGCTGCTGAGAGCAGTTCTACTATTCATATGTGAGGCTGTATGGCACATTTTATAAAAATATTTTAGTGTAGGACTGCTTCAAATGAGATTTGCCGTGACGTGGCGAAGCAGCTCAAGAAATTGCAATTTTTTGCCAAAAATCTCAAAATTTTTAAAATAAGTACAGTTTGGAATGTTTAGTGCTGTAGTGCACATTTGGTGCTGGCTTTTTGTTTTTTCTTCATTGAATTGGTCGGTGGTTGACCTCCACCTTGCTTTGCACCCCAATTTGGGATGTATTCCATCTGTCTAGATTTTGGCGGTTGGTGACTGTTCACATTAAGTCATCAGGCTTTGTCCACAGGCTATTTACTTCATGCAGCATTTGCTTGGACCTGTCCCGCCCACAGCCATGACTCAGTCATGGGTACGGGATTGAAATAGACCGGGTGAGTGCTGCTGAGAGCAGTTCTACTATTCATATGTGAGGCTGTATGGCACATTTTATAAAAATATTTTAGTGTAGGACTGCTTCAAATGAGATTTGCCGTGACGTGGCGAAGCAGCTCAAGAAATTGCAATTTTTTGCCAAAAATCTCAAAATTTTTAAAATAAGTACAGTTTGGAATGTTTAGTGCTGTAGTGCACATTTGGTGCTGGCTTTTTGTTTTTTCTTCATTGAATTGGTCGGTGGTTGACCTCCACCTTGCTTTGCACCCCAATTTGGGATGTATTCCATCTGTCTAGATTTTGGCGGTTGGTGACTGTTCACATTAAGTCATCAGGCTTTGTCCACAGGCTATTTACTTCATGCAGCATTTGCTTGGACCTGTCCCGCCCACAGCCATGACTCAGTCATGGGTACGGGATTGAAATAGACCGGGTGAGTGCTGCTGAGAGCAGTTCTACTATTCATATGTGAGGCTGTATGGCACATTTTATAAAAATATTTTAGTGTAGGACTGCTTCAAATGAGATTTGCCGTGACGTGGCGAAGCAGCTCAAGAAATTGCAATTTTTTGCCAAAAATCTCAAAATTTTTAAAATAAGTACAGTTTGGAATGTTTAGTGCTGTAGTGCACATTTGGTGCTGGCTTTTTGTTTTTTCTTCATTGAATTGGTCGGTGGTTGACCTCCACCTTGCTTTGCACCCCAATTTGGGATGTATTCCATCTGTCTAGATTTTGGCGGTTGGTGACTGTTCACATTAAGTCATCAGGCTTTGTCCACAGGCTATTTACTTCATGCAGCATTTGCTTGGACCTGTCCCGCCCACAGCCATGACTCAGTCATGGGTACGGGATTGAAATAGACTGGGTGAGTGCTGCTGAGAGCAGTTCTACTATTCATATGTGAGGCTGTATGGCACATTTTATAAAAATATTTTAGTGTAGGACTGCTTCAAATGAGATTTGCCGTGACGTGGCGAAGCAGCTCAAGAAATTGCAATTTTTTGCCAAAAATCTCAAAACTTTTAAAATAAGTACAGTTTGGAATGTTTAGTGCTGTAGTGCACATTTGGTGCTGGCTTTTTGTTTTTTCTTCATTGAATTGGTCGGTGGTTGACCTCCACCTTGCTTTGCACCCCAATTTGGGATGTATTCCATCTGTCTAGATTTTGGCGGTTGGTGACTGTTCACATTAAGTCATCAGGCTTTGTCCACAGGCTATTTACTTCATGCAGCATTTGCTTGGACCTGTCCCGCCCACAGCCATGACTCAGTCATGGGTACGGGATTGAAATAGACCGGGTGAGTGCTGCTGAGAGCAGTTCTACTATTCATATGTGAGGCTGTATGGCACATTTTATAAAAATATTTTAGTGTAGGACTGCTTCAAATGAGATTTGCCGTGACGTGGCGAAGCAGCTCAAGAAATTGCAATTTTTTGCCAAAAATCTCAAAATTTTTAAAATAAGTACAGTTTGGAATGTTTAGTGCTGTAGTGCACATTTGGTGCTGGCTTTTTGTTTTTTCTTCATTGAATTGGTCGGTGGTTGACCTCCACCTTGCTTTGCACCCCAATTTGGGATGTATTCCATCTGTCTAGATTTTGGCGGTTGGTGACTGTTCACATTAAGTCATCAGGCTTTGTCCACAGGCTATTTACTTCATGCAGCATTTGCTTGGACCTGTCCCGCCCACAGCCATGACTCAGTCATGGGTACGGGATTGAAATAGACCGGGTGAGTGCTGCTGAGAGCAGTTCTACTATTCATATGTGAGGCTGTATGGCACATTTTATAAAAATATTTTAGTGTAGGACTGCTTCAAATGAGATTTGCCGTGACGTGGCGAAGCAGCTCAAGAAATTGCAATTTTTTGCCAAAAATCTCAAAATTTTTAAAATAAGTACAGTTTGGAATGTTTAGTGCTGTAGTGCACATTTGGTGCTGGCTTTTTGTTTTTTCTTCGATGAATCAATATTCACTCCCTGACAGAAGTTCTGTCGCTTATCCATGTTATGTAAATAAAAGCTTATAACCTGCCTTTATATTCATCCATTGGTTTTATAAATTATTCTTTTGAAAGCTGAAACCCTCCCAAACTTGGTTTAGGTTATGAAAATAAAGTTGCTGCAAAGCTGAAATATTGATCATTTAATGAACACAGAAAAGTCAGATTTTGCAAGACAAACGTTTTGTCGCCTTGTCATATAATGCACTGAATCCTAGTTTACATCCTTACCTGTGCTCACTAAATGATCGCTTAATTAGTGGGTGTGTATAAAAAGAAACCCAACACCCCAGACCTTCAATTGAACTGCAACTTGACCTCTGAAAACATGCCAAAAATCCACCCTGCAACCAAAGCCTTGATTATCAAGAGGCTGAAGACCAGATCCACTGCAGAGGTGGCTGGCACCTTTAATGTGTCTCAGCGTCAAGCAAAAATAATTAAAAAAAGATTTGAAGAGACTGGAGATGTTTTTGACAAGCCCAGGTCCGGCAGACCCTGCAAGACAACTGTTCAGGAGGAACGTTTGTTGGTTAGAAAATCCAAAGCCAGCCTCTCTTTCAGCAGAGCTCCAAAACGCCTGGTCACCTCAAGTCGCTGTGTCAACTAGAACAGTTTGTAGGATTCGGTCTCGAAATGGCCTTTATGGTTGAATCAGTGCTCAGAAGCCAGCACTAAACAAAAGGCAATTAAAAAATCGTGTGGCATTTGCCAAGTCCCACAGCCTGCTAAACAGATGGATGCTGGAAAAGTGGCAGAAGGTGGATTTCTCTGATGAATCTTCAGTTTAATTATACCACAGCTGCCACAAATACTGCAGGAGACCTACTAGAGCCCATATGGATCCAGAAAACAGTAAAGTTTGGTGGTGGAAAGATTATAGTCTATCATTACATTCAGTATGGGGGTGTGCAAAACATTTGCAAGGTGGAAGGCAATATCAATAGCCTAAAATATCAAAAAGTATTAGCTACCTCTTACATTCCCAATCATAAAAGGGGTCAAATTCTGCAGCAGGATGGTGCTCCATCTCCTACATCCATCTCTACAACAAAGTTCCTCCTGGCAAAGAAAGTCAAGGTGCTCAAGGACTGGCCAGCCCAGTCACTGGACATGAACATCATTGAGCATGTTTGGGTAGGATGAAAGAGGAAACTTGGAAGACAAAACCAAAGAATCTAGATGATCTCTGGGAAGCATGTAAGACTGCCTTCTTTGCTATTCCTGATGACTTCGTCAATAAATTGTATGAATCATTGTTGAACCGCATGTATGCAGTCCTTTAAGCTCATGAAGTCACACAAAATATTAAAGATCAATGTTTCAGCTTTGTAGCAACTTTATTTTCATACCCTAAATCAAATTTGGGAGGGTTTCAGCTTTCAAAAGAGTAATTTACAAAACCAAAGGATGAATTTAAAGTCAGGTTATAAGCTTTTATTTACATAACATGGATAAGCGACAGAACTTCTGTAAGGGAGTGTAAGTAAAATGGCAGAAATATCTCAAAATTAGCACAAAGTGTTCCCAGCAGCTAATGAGATTTGAGATGTAATTCTGCAGAGGCTATTTTGGATGCAAAAGTAGTAATGTGATTGGCTGCAGTTTGAGAGGTTTATGTATCTCACCTAATATAGTCTAGACATTTCTCAACATTAAAATATATTGTATATGGTTTCTACAGGTTATCAGTAGACTGGTCAACCATTGATGGGTGTGGCATAGTCAACCATTGATGGGTGTGGGATGGTCAACCATTGATGGGTGTAGGATGGTCATTCGTTGATGAGTGTAAGATGATCAACCATTCATGGATGTGGGATGGTCACCCATTGATGGGTGAGGGATGGTCAATCATTGATGGGTGTAGGATGGTCAATGACTGATGGGTGTGGGATAGACAACCATTAATGGGTGTGGGATGGTCAACTATTATGGGTGTGGGATTGTCAACCATTGATGGGTTTGGGATGGTCAACCATTGATGGGTGTGGGATGGTCAACCATGGGTTTGGGATGGTCAACAATTAATGGGTGCAGGATGGTCAGCCATTGATGTGTGTGAGATTGTCAACCATTGATCGATGTGGGATAGTAAAGCATTAAGGGGTATGGAATGGTCAATCATTGATAGATGTAGAGGACTCTAAACTTTCCCCTGAGAGATGATGTCAAAGAAGTGAAAAGGATCAGGATGTTTAAGTATTTAATGCCGGATTGTTTTGTTGTCTAGGTGATAGACCGCTATGCCAGATGTAAGCTTAGTCTACTCTCCCCACAGTGAACACGTGAATGCTACACATATTATTCTAAATATAAACAAGACTTTTTGATTCCACTGTCAGCAAGCAGAGATCTTAAATGGGCATAGTACATTCTACAAACTTTGAATAAATCAATGGTACAATTGATTATTAGAAATGTTGTAAAATATCTTATTCTGCTTCTTTCTGTACATATGAGCAACTTCTCTTGCTCCTGCCTGCTAAATTCACCCTGAAACAGCAGTGCATATCACTTGTGTTCAAGACAAACCTCTAGCTCATGTAGTGAGTTTACTAAACACTATGGAAAGTTTAGGGGAAAAAGACGTGAGGAGCAGAGTGAGAAAACAACCAGGGGAGACACAGAAACATTGTGTTGAACTTTCTAATTGGATATTTATCTAACTCCAGAACTGGATTCTCATTAACACAGCTCAGTACTGCTGTATAATTTATTTCATGCTACAGCTCCCTTCTATGCTAACTATAGAATAAAGTGCAGGAATCCCCCTCTGTGTACTGTGTATGGGAGACTTCATAACAGCTAGCCTGCTCCCTACAGCTCATTGTCAATTGCAAATTAAGACATAATTTGTATAGGGGAAAAATTGGTAAAAATGCAAGATTGAAATCATATAATGACCAGAAATAGTGATAATGTGATGGGTGTGTCACATTACCAGATTTAAATTTACTGTCACTTACCATGCAGAGCTTAAGAACATCAAAGCAGATGCATTATCCCGGAGCTTTCATAGTGGTAGTGATCATGTGAACCCGATACACATTTTGCAGAAAGGGATGGTCATTTTGGCCTTGTGCCCAGACCTGGAGGGGGAGTTGTTGGAGGCTCAGGGGGACGCTCCGGCCTCTTGCCCTTCAGGGAAGTTGTTTGTGCCACCCAATTTGCACAGTAAACTATTTGGGGAACTTCACAATTCTAACCTTGCGGACCATCCAGGTAGTAAAGCAATCTTGAACCTCCTTTCTTGTCAATTTGGTGGCCGAGGTTGCATCAGGATGTGGTTAACTATGTGTCTGCTTGCAGTATTTGTGCCCCCTCCAAGATAGAGCATGCCAGTCCATCGGGTTCTCTCATGCCATTGGCTATACCGAATACACCATGGACGCATTTATCCATGGATTTCATTACTGACATACCTTTGTTTTCAGGAAAGACTGTGGTTTGGGTGGTTGTTTATAGGTTCAGTAAGATGGTGCATTTCGTCGCTTTCCTGACAATTCTGAATGCCAAGATTCTGGCTCAGGTGTTCATCAATGAGATAGTGAGGCTTCACAGGGTTCCTTCCGAGGTGGTCTCACATCGGGGAACCCAGTTTGTTTATAAATTTTGGACGGCATTTTGTGCTCGACTGGAGGTGCAGCTGTCTGTCTCTTCTGCGTTCCATCCACAGTCAAATGGGCAGACATAGCGCGCAAATCAAATTTGGGAAACTTACCTTAGGTGCTTTATCTCCGATAACCAGGAGGATTGGGCATCCTATTTACCACTGGCCGAATTTGCTTTAAATAATCATCCGCAATTTGGTACCTGTAGTAGTAGGGGTGCTTTGGGAGTTCCTGTGGAGGAATGTTTTGCCTCATCACCCTCTTCAGTATGGCGGGCAAGGTGTTCAGAGTAATTTGAAGCTCATGGAAAACAGATACAAATGCTTGCCTGGTCTGGACCTAAGTGTGAATGACTATGTGTGGTTGTCTACAAGAAACAAAGTTAAAAATCCCTTCCTGGAAGCTGGGCCTAGGTTTATTGATCTCTATCAAATAACTGCCGTCATTAACCCAGTAGCATTTTGTTGGCGTTACCTCAGGCTTTTAGGATTATCAATATGTTCCACAGGGCACTGCTCAAAAACTATATGGAACCTTTGAAGCCATCCCCCTTGCCACCCGCTCTAACCATGATTAATGGTATTTGGAGTTTCAAATAGCTAAAATTGTTGGCTCTTGTTTTCTCTGTCCTTCCCTTTAATACTTGGTACACTGGAAGGGATACGGATGAGAGGAGAGGATGTGGGTCCCAGCATCAGATGTGAATGGCACAAGATTGTTTACCGTAATTCATTTTATGTTGCCCAGCCAGATAGGTCTGGTCCTGAGTGTCCGGAGACCACTCGTAGAAGGGGGCATACTGTAACGAGTGTGTCAAGTGTGACAGACAGTTATGTAGTTTCTGGCCATAGAAGGTCACAGTGTCTGGCTGCACAGAATGCTCTCTGACCTTCCATTGTTCCTGGTGTCAGTATTCATGTGTATAGGTAGGTTTCCTGCTGGTCTCATCTCTCTCTCTTTTGGACCCAGCAGGAGCTTGCCTTCCAACCAGCTGTTAATCATCAGTATTCCCTTGGTGTTTAAATATACCTTCCTTCTTTTGGGCCAGTGCTGGTAAACGTTTTCAGTTCCTTCTAGGTCTAGGTTGCAAGCAGGTGGCTGTACTCCTCTGTGGTATCATTACTGAAAACTCTGCTGAACTCCAACCTGTGTCATCTAATGATAAGTAGTTCATGCTTTTCTCCCTGTGTGTCCTCCTTGTGTCTTCTATAGTTGTTTAGTGGGATTGACGAAGAGCTCATCCCATCCATTCCCTGTTCAGGGCCCAGCACTAGGAATATCTAGGGTCAGGAATCTGGCTCGGCGCATACCTGCGGAACCTATCTAGGGTGATGAGGACCCCAGGGACCAGTAATAGGTTCGGTCAGGGGTCACCATCTTCCCTTTCACTAGGCACAGGGTTTCCCTTCCCTTTCGCACTCCACATGGTACTTCACCGTACCTAGCGTGACAGATATTCCCCATGAACACACACAGGTCAGCTTACTCTGAAAAGTTACTTGAAAGTTTAGTTACCCTTTAAGTATATTAAATTGAAACTCTACATATGATTGGATAACTTTTGATTTTCCAATATTTTTTTCTCATATAAAGACAACCAGACAAGGTGTTCAGATTTTAGAATTCCTAATGAAGCATTGTGCACAAATGATCAGAGCTCTTTGCAGATGAGAAAGCATTTGATGCATTAGTATAAATTTGCATTTACTTTACAGATTTATGAAATGCCACCTACACAATCTCATTTGAGTACAGCGCAGATTGTTTTAGCTGTCAGGCACCTTTGCAAGTACAAGTAAGTAAGCGCCCAAAAAGTTGTAGAAGGCAACACATGATGCCTCAATCTTCAGATCATCATGTGTATTTAACAAAATTTGAACAACAGCATTGTTGAGGTTGCATGAAATGTAATTAAGTCGTTGTTCAATATAAAACAATATTCAGCTATCCACATAATAGCTGATGACTAGAGATGATTGAATTGGTGGAAGTTTGGTTCAGCGGATTTAGATAAAGTTTGTTTTTGGACCTGAACTTGACCTGAACCCAAAGGAAGTCACTAATCGGGCAGTCCTGGTCTCCACCCACATGCAGTCCGACATAAACAGATCACTTCCGGAGGTGATTAGTAGGTGGGGTTTTTCTGATAATGCTGTTGTTACAAGCAGTGCGAGACATGTAAACACTGCAAGTAGCTCACACTGGGCTGAGCACCGAGTGTACCCCAGCACAGCGATGCTCACGCGAGTGGTCAGCACACATAAAGTAACCAAACTCCGAACTCGTAAACTGATTTTTTAGTAAAGCCTGTGTTGGGTACAAACACCAAACTTAAATTTTCAAATTCGCTCATCTCTAGTGATAATTGTGTGGGGCCCCAAAGTCCATTAGAGAAATAGAGTGGAAGGGTGCCATTCAATCGGTAAGGGTCCATATGGTGATACCTCAGTGATTATACATTTATTGTGGATTAGAGATGTTTGTTGTCTATTGGACAATCCCTTTAATATACACCGAGTCAATTTTGCACAAATATGATATCACAGGTCTTCTCATCTGAACTACAATCATAGGTTCTTATCATGCTGTTAGTTTGAGTGATCAGACCTACAGTCAGGCTGGGATTTGCAGTCAATAAAAACCTTGTATTATGATCCTGTGAAATTCATCTTAAAGTAATGATATGCTATAGCAAAGGACCCAATAACACCAAAACAAGAGAAGTGCTTGCTAAAGTATTATCTTGATAATTCATACCGTAGGCTTTTATAACCTAAAGAAATGCGCTATAAAACAAACATTTTCCTGTAAAACATCTGTTAAGAACATCTTAAAAAACATTAGAGAAGCTTCCAAAGTACATAATAATATAACAAATAGAGCCTGACTAGTGGCTTAGAGAGTACACCGAGGATCTAATTAGCATTGCAAAGATCAAGACTTGCCAGGCAAGCTGCGGAGAAAAATCACCTTAAAGGAGTTGTCAGTCTTAGAGAATCCATTTTCAAATAACTAATTACCAGAACGTCCTTACCTAAAGACCACTACCATTATACCAGTAAAAGCCGAATAGATCAAAGAATGTACATGTGCCCTGCTTTTACAATCATGACTATGGCACTGAGGAAAAACTACACAGGAGGACATCCACACATCTTCAAGAAGCAATATTATAGCCTGAAAAGAACCAGGTAACAACAGAAAACACAAGTTATCAATTCTGGTGATTGGTGAGGGTCCAATTAGTGCAACCACCATCACATATAGTGAAACCACGATTTAAGCCAAAATATATCATAGACTCCTCAA
Source organism: Anomaloglossus baeobatrachus (assembly GCF_048569485.1). Classification (NCBI taxonomy): domain Eukaryota; kingdom Metazoa; phylum Chordata; class Amphibia; order Anura; family Aromobatidae; genus Anomaloglossus; species Anomaloglossus baeobatrachus. The sequence continues at coordinate 83,193,030 of NC_134354.1, read as the reverse complement.
GAACACGTTCATGTTATGGCTCCATGGGAGTCAAGAAGACAAAAGTCATCAATTCTGGTGATTGGTGAAGGTCCAAGTGGTGGAACCACCATCACATGCTGTAGAACCACAATTTAAGCCAAATTATATCATAGACTCCTCAAGAACACGTCTATGTTATGGTTCCATGACACTCAAGAATACAGAAGATTATTTATAAAGTTATGTTATCTTTGGGTCATTTCTCCACAGAGGTCTATAGGTCTCCATAGCCTAATACATCATAGTGAAACCTTCATGCCATGTGTGAGCTCTTAAAGGAAGTTCTGATGAAATTAACTTCATACTGAGTTAATTTTTTAATGCTTAACTTCCTCCAAACCCTAATCTTTAATGAATAGTTTCTCGTCTATACTAATTATTTTTTGTAAATTGCATTTTCTTCCAAAAAGGGAACAGTAACAAAAATAGAAGACTTCTCCAAAGCAATTTCATTTAGTAAAATATGCACAAATAAATCAACCACCACTTACCATGACAGGTCCCATCCAACTCCTCATAGCCAACACTGCAGACACAACGTCCAAGTGGTACAAGCCAGTCACCATCAGCTCCACAATATAATTTAGGAGTGTCCCTCTCTTCTGCATATTTAATACAGGACCCTCTTACTTCAACGAGTGAAGATGAATCAACTCTTGGAATTGTGTCGGGAAACATGGCCAAGTTGCGCACCATGTACGGACATTTTTTGTAGTAGACTCTTACAGAGACCAAAGCGATGCAGGCTCCGATGTCTTGGAAGGCAAGGTAAAATCCTTTCTTAGTAATGGGACCCACTTCTCGCACTTCTGTGTTAAGTTTAAGAATACGATCACCCAAATCCATCTGTGTGAAACTTTCGTCCGCAGCAATGGTATCTATCTTGCTATACTGACTTGGCTTGAACTTTTGTCCATGTGCCTCATCAGATTCCATGTAGTAAAGGTTAAATGTCTCCTTGCAGGTGCCCACTACCCAAGGAATGCTGTTACAGTCCCTGAGTGTAAATTTCATTTCGACAAACACTTTTTGTGCAGCGTCCCGAGAGATCCAGTTGGTGCGAAGCCAGTTGTTTTGATTTGCTTCCATGACGTTACATACCTGGTATGTATGAATAGGCCGATTATATTCATCCATTTCTGTGATAGCATCCCACTGTAAATATAAACACAATGTATAATTAATTACACGGTCACAGGACTCAGGAACAGAGAAAAACAAATGATCCGGTCTGGTGATATAAGGATGCCAATAAAATGCACAATAAAGTAGGAAACATCACTGAGCAATGCTGTCTTTTCAATTTATGATCACCTCCTGATTGAGGATGTCCAATTTCCTCTCATTAACTGCAGGCAATTTTTAATTGAGTACTTTATTCCCTTAGTTTACTTGGTATTCCACAATATAGTATGTTTCAAAGTTCTTATTTCTACAGTAGAAGTGCCTTGATATAAGCGCCATTGCCCCTATCACCTTGCAAAGAGAGTCCACTATGTTATGACATTCCTTTTTAATAGTGGGTTTTGACTTTTGGGATTTCCACTAAAGGGTTTTACACACTGCCACATCGCTAGCGATTGCTAGCGATGTCGCGAGCGATAGCACTCGCCCCCGTCGTTCATGCGACATGTGGTGATCACTGCCGCAGCAAACAATATTGCTACGGCAGCGTCACACGCACATATCTGTTCAGCGACGTCGCTGTGATCGCCGAACAATCCCTCCTTCAAGGGGGAGGTGCGCTCGGAGTCACAGCGACGTCACAGTGGCGTCACAAAATGGCCGCCCAATAGAAGAGGAGGGGAGGAGATGAGCGGCCGGAACATGCCGCCCACCTCCTTCCTTCTTCCTTTCCGGTGGACGCAGGTAGGCTGATGTTCGTCGTTCCTACGGTGTCACACACAGCGATGTGTGGTGCCGCAGGAACGACGAACAAAATGCGGAATGAAACACCAACGACATTATGATTAGGAGCGACGTGTCAACGATTTTTGCCGTTTTTGCGATCGTTGATCGTGGCTCCTAGTTGTCACACGCTGCGATGTCGCTAATGACGTCGGATGTGCGTCACAAACACCGTGACCCAGACGATATATATCGTTAGCGATGTCGCAGCGTGTAAAGCACCCTTAATTCTGAGAGTAAAGAGAACATTGATTTAATAAAGTCTTTCAGCACAAAATGACTGTTCAGACCAAGTACATATATTTGGTACACTCTTGGCCAACCACTTCAGAGCACCATCCCACTTACTTGCTTCACATCTATCTCTACTACCTAGCCTTTGATTGTCAGCTCAGATAGAAGGAAAACAAGTAGGTGGGAAGGTGCACTGAAATTTTTGGCCACACCAAGGGAGCACTGAGCAGCTGTGCTTAGTTTGAACAGTCATTTCATAATGCTGTATCAGAGTTCCCTTATTCATTGTTAGCATTTTAGTGTGCAGCTGTATATATTTTGTATTTTGTATTGAAAGACTCCGTTTGTCCAGTTGTCTTTCCCTTGAAGTCAAACCATGTTTTCTCAGCTAGCACCTGTTCACACCTATTGGATGTGCACATCAGTCTTTTTGATATATTTGTAGGGCATCTCTTTCTGATTGAGCACTTCGCCCTATAACTAGTCTCTGTTCATTTACCTTTATAGCAGGAGTCTAGCTACCCGGACATGGAGGTTTGTAACCCAAATAGTGCCATTTTAGGTTAGATTTTTAGTCTAGCTGCCCAGACATGATGTTTTGTAACCCAGATAGTGGCATTTTCAAGTTAGGTTCCCGGTTTACAAAGATATACCTTGATGTGGTGACTGGGCTCATTGTTACGGGGGGCTGTCTGATAATAACTTAAAGGAGTATCAGACAGTCAGGGTCCACCGTGCAAAGACTCTGCTGCAGACTATGGCAGAGTGCAATACCTCTGTTAACTCACAGAAGGATATAATAAGTAAGTAAAGCAATTCCTCCCTTACTTGGAGGGTGTGTGGAATGATCTCTGTTAATAATCACAGAGACAAAGGCAATGTGTGCGAAATGGCACCTACCTAGGTCCGCTCTTCTAGTGGTGCAAAAGAGACGAACAGCAGCGTAAGCCGCACAAAGCTCCTACCTGCGTTCGCTCCACTAGTGTGCGAGGACACGAACCACTAGATATGGCACCTGCCTAGGTCCGCTCTTCTAGTGGTGCAAAAGAGACGAACAGCAGCGTAAGCCGCACAAAGCTCCTACCTCTGTTCGCTCCCCTAGTGTGCGAGGATACGAACAACTGCCAGACGCAGTATAAGGAACGTTACCCTAGCGGCAACGTCCACCTACGAGTCGAATCACAAGGCCCAGCCAGACCATGTGCCTCAGGCACCTGCCTATGTCCGCTCCTCTAAGAGGTAAGGATACGGACAGCAGCCGAAGCTGTAAGGTATAAGAACGCTACCCTGCCGGTAGCGCTCACCTTGCATAGACAGAGGAATGCCTAGAGGAACGTGCACAGGGCGTCTACCCTCATGCATGAACCAAGAGGACTGAGCGCCATGCGGCGTGTGTCAGGGTCTTATATAGACTCTGTGCCTCATCCAAGATGGAGGACACCAGAGCCAATCGGCTGCCAGAACGACAAGAGTGACGTCATGCTGGCCTATCACCGAGCAAGGCGTCACAAGCACATGACCAGCGACCAATCGGCATAGAAGGTGTCAGAGACATGTGACCTCGTGTCAGCGATGATGTCACCCGCACATGTGCAATGGCTCCAAGATAGGACTTAGTCTCCAGCGCTCGCACATGTGCAGTAGCAAGAAATCTAGACTTAGTCTCCAGCGCTCGCACATGTGCAGTAGCAAGAAATCTGGACTTAGTCTCCAGCGCTCGCACATGTGCAGTAGCAAGAAATCTGGACATAGTCTCCAGTGCTCGCAGCAACCGTAACAGTACCTCCCCCTCAAGGGCCCCCCTCCCGGCGACGCAGGTAATCAGCAACTAAGTCGGGAGCATGGACAGCCTCCTCAGGCTCCCAAGAGCGATGTTCCGGGCCGTAGCCCTCCCAATCTATCAAGAAAAACCTGCGCCCTCTAACCATCTTAGAACCAACTATGGCTCGTACCTCATAGCTAGAGCGAGAGGAATCAGAAGCAGGAGAGTGCACTTCACGAGCGTGAGGTAAAATTGCCGGCTTTAGCAGTGAAACATGGAATTTGTCATGGATCCTAAGATGGACGGGTAACTTCAACTGGTAGACTACAGGATTTACCTGTCGAAGAACCTCATAAGGACCCAGGAAGCGAGGAGCAAATTTGACAGAGCTCACTCTAAGTTTCACGTTTTTTGCAGAGAGTCACACAAAGTCCCCTGGAGAAAAGACAGGAGCCGGGCGACGAAACCGATCGGACACCGTCTTCATACGGTCCTTAGCTGCTTGGATCGACTCTTGAGTCCGATCCCAAACCTCTCTGGCATTAGTTGCCCAGTCGGCCACAAGAGGAGGAGGTGCAGCAGCGGGAAACGGTACCGGTACCCTAGGGTGTTGCCCATTATTGAGTACGAACGGTGTCTGCCCAGTGGCCTCAGCCAGCGAATTGTTAAGGGCAAATTCTGCCCAGGGTAGGAGGGAGGACCAGTTATCGTGGTTCTCAGCAACAAAGTGTCGAAGGTATATAATCATGGATTGATTGGTACGCTCAACCAAACCATTGGTCTCCGGATGGTATGCCGAAGATAGATTCAACTCAATTTGCAGAAGGCTACAAAGATCTCGCCAGAAACGGGAAGCAAATTGCGGGCCTCTATCACAAATGATACGATCTGGCATCCCGTGAAGCCTAAAGACATGCTTGAGGAATAGTTTGGCTAGTACCCTGGAAGATGGGATTCTCGATAACGGTACGAGATGAACCATCCGGGAGAAATGGTCCGTAATGACCCACACAAATCTATGTCCCTGTGAACATGGAAGATCACCCACAAAGTCCATGCCTACCACCTCCCATGGTCTATCTGGCACTGGTAAAGGATGCAAGAGCCCAGCCGGTCTCTGCCGTAATGGACGGTTGCGAGCACACGAGTAGCAGGAACCGACATATCTCTTGACGTGGCTGGCTAAGTGTGGCCACCAATACCACCTCTCCAGTAACTCTCGTGTCCGTCTAATACCAAAATGCCCACCCACCTTTGAGGTGTGGGCCCATGACAGTATATCATTCTGTCGATCAGGCGGAACAAAGGTCTTGCCCGGTGGGATTTGGTCTAACATCACAGGCGAGAGCGTATGAAAAACCCTGGAGGGAAGGATAAGACGAGGTTCGTCAATCTCTTCCTGGGTAGAAAGCATAGAGCGAGACAGGGCGTCTGCCTTGTTATTCTTACTCCCAGACAGATAGTTGATGGAGAAGTGAAAGCGGGAGAAAAACAAGGACCAGCGGGCTTGCCGAGGATTCAGACGCTGAGCGGTTTGTAAGTACGTCAGATTCTTATGGTCTGTATAGACCTGGAAAGGATGTTTCGCTCCTTCCAGCAAGTGACGCCACTCCTCCAAGGCTAATCTCAAGGCGAGCAGTTCCCTATCCCCAATGGTATAGTTTCTCTCTGCCGGTGAAAAGGTTTTAGCAAAGAAGAAACACGGCCTTTTTCTACCTGCACCGTTCTTTTGATACAAGACCGCACCAGCACCCACTGAAGAGGCATCAACCTCTAAGAGGAAGGGCTTACTCTCATCGGGTCTTTGAAGAACGGGAGCAGTTGAAAAGTGTCTTTTTTACTGCCTCAAAAGCCTGAGATGTCTCAGTAGACCAGGCTTTGGGATTAGCACCTTTCTTAGTCAAGGCCACCAAAGGGGCCACCAAAGTAGAAAAATGGGGTATGAACTGCCTGTAATAATTTATGAATCCTAAGAAGCGTTGCACCGCCTTCAAGGAATGAGGTTCGGACCATTGCAGGACAGCAGAGAGCTTCGCAGGATCCATAGCCAGGCCCTCTTGTGAGATAATGTAACCCAAAAAAGGCAATGAGGACTGCTCGAATACACATTTCTCGAGTTTAGCAAACAATGAGTGCTCCCTTAAACGGGAAACGACATCCTGACGATGAGTCTCCAGATCAGGAGAAAAAATCAGGATGTCGTCCAGATACACCACTACTGAGGATAACAGTAAATCCCTGAACACATCGTTTACGAAGTCCTGAAATACTGCGGGTGCATTACATAACCCAAAAGGCATGACGAGGTATTCATAGTGACCGTCTCGGGTGTTAAAAGCGGTCTTCCATTCGTCACCCTTTCGAATTCGTACCAAGTTATACGCACCCCGCAGATCCAACTTCGTAAAAACTTGAGCTCCTCTCAGTCTGTGAAAGAGCTCCGAAATTAAAGGTAATGGGTATTTGTTCTTTATTGTGATTGCGTTGAGACCCCTGTAATCTATGCAGGGACGCAAATCACCCTCTTTCTTCCGAACAAAGAAAAACCCAGCTCCCGCGGGAGAGACAGACTTACGAATGAACCCCTTCTCTAAACTCTCTCTTATATAGGTCGACATGGCCTCCGACTCAGGTATCGACAGGGGGTAAACCCTGCCTTTAGGTGGAACTGAACCTGGGATAAGGTCTATGGCACAGTCATACGGCCTATGGGGTGGAAGAACCTCAGCACCCTGTTTGGAGAACACGTCAACGAAATCCAGATAGGGTGTAGGTATGGGAGAGAGATCAGTAGATGCAACCGCAATGACCTTAGGTGGTAAGGGAAGACATCGGGACTGACATTTCGAACCCCAACTAATAATGCTGTCAGACTCCCAGTCAATGTGAGGAGCATGAGTCCGAAGCCATGGGAGACCCAGAAGGATGTCGTCTATACCCTCAGGCAAAACAAGAAAAGAAATCTCCTCTATGTGACCCTGAGACAGGGAAAGGCGCAAGGGAACTGTCCTCAATGTAATGGAGTCAGACAACATAGTTCCATTAACAACACGGGCAGGAATAGGCGCCTCTAACATGATAGAGGGAATATTGTGTCCCTTTACAAATCCTGAGGACACAAAAGTCCCGTCAGCTCCGGAATCCACAAAAGCCATAATAGGCCATGTATTCTCAGATAACGAGAGCTGACCTGGGATACAACACTTAGAGGGTGCAGAAGACGTCTCTAGTAACCCCCCTCTAATGGTTACTAGACCAGGGAGTTTCCCTGACGACTAGGACACTTGTTGGCATAGTGCCCAGCCTGACGACATACGTAACATATAGGAGGACCAGACTTGCGTAGTCTGGAAGACGTATGACCTAACTCCATAGGAGTGGGAGATGTTTCAGATGCTGAGGAAGATGGTAGTGGACCCTCAACAACTGGAATAGCCCGATGCTTAGGGCGTGAGGAAGAGACCTCGAGTCTACGTTCCTTATGGCGTACATCGATCCTCGTTGCTACTGTGATCAAGTCCTCCAGAGAAGCAGGGACCTCACGAGTAGCAAGAGCATCCTTGACATAGCCTGCCAACCCTCTCCAGAAGATAGGAATCAACACCTTCTCTGGCCAATCTAGTTCTGCCACCAGAGTTCTAAAAGCAATGGCATAAGAACTAGTGGATAACGAACCCTGAGATAGATCTAACAGTCTCAGGGCCGCATCATGGGTAACCTGCGGACCCATGAATACCGCCTTAAGAGCATCAAGAAAGTCTTGATGTCTCAGAGTAACCACATCAGAGCGCTCCCATAGGGGAGTCGCCCATTCTAAGGCTTTGTCCTGAAGTAAGGAGATGATAAAGCCTACTCTGGACCTCTCCGTAGAGAAGCGAGAAGAGTTGACCTCTAGGTTTATCTGACACTGACTAATGAAACCACGACATGATCTGGCATCGCCAGAATATCTGTTTGGCAGAGCAAGTCGAGGATCATGTGCAGATGTCACCATGGTCTGAGGTTTATCCTCTATACTCTTGAGCCGTGACTCAAGTACTTGTATGTAACGGTGTAACTGCTGATATTCTGCCATAACTGCCAGACCCTTGGCTCAGTCCTAATGTTACGGGGGGCTGTCTGATAATAACTTAAAGGAGTATCAGACAGTCAGGGTCCACCGTGCAAAGACTCTGCTGCAGACTATGGCAGAGTGCAATACCTCTGTTAACTCACAGAAGGATATAATAAGTAAGTAAGGCAATTCCTCCCTTACTTGGAGGGTGTGTGGAATGATCTCTGTTAATAATCACAGAGACAAAGGCAATGTGTGCGAAATGGCACCTACCTAGGTCCGCTCTTCTAGTGGTGCAAAAGAGACGAACAGCAGCGTAAGCCGCACAAAGCTCCTACCTGCGTTCGCTCCACTAGTGTGCGAGGACACGAACCACTAGATATGGCACCTGCCTAGGTCCGCTCTTCTAGTGGTGCAAAAGAGACGAACAGCAGCGTAAGCCGCACAAAGCTCCTACCTCTGTTCGCTCCCCTAGTGTGCGAGGATACGAACAACTGCCAGACGCAGTATAAGGAACGTTACCCTAGCGGCAACGTCCACCTACGAGTCGAATCACAAGGCCCAGCCAGACCATGTGCCTCAGGCACCTGCCTATGTCCGCTCCCCTAAGAGGTAAGGATACGGACAGCAGCCGAAGCTGTAAGGTATAAGAACGCTACCCTGCCGGTAGCGCTCACCTTGCATAGACAGAGGAATGCCTAGAGGAACGTGCACAGGGCGTCTACCCTCATGCATGAACCAAGAGGACTGAGCGCCATGCGGCGTGTGTCAGGGTCTTATATAGACTCTGTGCCTCATCCAAGATGGAGGACACCAGAGCCAATCGGCTGCCAGAACGACAAGAGTGACGTCATGCTGGCCTATCACCGAGCAAGGCGTCACAAGCACATGACCAGCGACCAATCGGCATAGAAGGTGTCAGAGACATGTGACCTCGTGTCAGCGATGATGTCACCCGCACATGTGCAATGGCTCCAAGATAGGACTTAGTCTCCAGCGCTCGCACATGTGCAGTAGCAAGAAATCTGGACTTAGTCTCCAGCGCTCGCACATGTGCAGTAGCAAGAAATCTGGACTTAGTCTCCAGCGCTCGCACATGTGCAGTAGCAAGAAATCTGGACATAGTCTCCAGTGCTCGCAGCAACCGTAACACTCATATGCATTGGCCAATACATGAGATCAATATCTTTTTCAAATATTCCTATAGCATTAATTCAATACCAGAGTTCCCTTATTCATTGTTAGCATTTTAGTGTGCAGCTGTATATATTTTGTAGTTCATAATGAAAGACTCCCTTTGTCCAGCTGTCTTTCCCTTGAAGTCAAACACCAGGAAATCGCAATAGGACTCAACTCAAATGGATGGAGTTGGCAGTACTTCCTTGCACTATTGGTTGACAGGAAACACTGTTGGAAAACTAAAACTGCGCTGCATTCCCTTCACTTTCAAGATCAGGGAAGTCCTGCAGGTATTGAAGTGATAAGGATTCATTGGAATCTAATATTTTGGGAAGGTTCTTAAGGCAGCACTCTAGCATTTTCTATTGCACCACTTGTGTGGTGCTATAAATCTAAGTCTCCTGCCCCCTGTCTTATACTCATCCTCTGGTGACCTCATCTTCTATCACGCTCTGGTTGGTCGCCAGGAATTTGTAACCTGCCTGCAGCTTCAGTGTTTGCCAGAAGTCATAACTCAATACATCTCAATGAGAACCTCCTTCTGGCTTTGTTCTAGCTCTAATTGAGATGCATTGTGAGCTTGTAATGAAAACTACTAACTTCCAGCCAGTCAGAAGTTACAAGAACAAGATGGCGCCGCAGAACTGGAACGACGTTGCTAAAAGGTGAAACCGCCTGATGATGAGTATATGACCTGGGGCTTACATTTAAAGCGACACTCCAGTACTGAAAATAAGAAGCGCTGGAGTGATGTTTGAACAAATTCAAATTGTTATGTATCAATTTGATCTCGTCTCCAAATCACAATAAATCTACCGTATATAAAGATTTAGAAATGGTCGACTCTCTGAGTGATTGGTAATGTAATATGCAAGAAAGACCCAAAATTCCTTAGTTGCAGTGAAGAAAATTTTATTGATCAGTCAGCATGTGATGCTCAAGAATACCACACTTTACAAGATGGCCAATGTTTCATCCTTCCCGTACATTGATCACGGCCTGTTAGGAGCATGTGTTAGATGCTCAGTAGAGAGGCTGACATGGCATACAGACAGATCAATAACATTTCTTCACTGCAACCAAGTAGTGTCCTGGTCTTTCTTGCAGTAAAGCTATAGGGTCTCTATTTTATAATGAATCCAGCACCTATATGTCCATCCCATAACTAAAAGAGTTGTCATAGTGGAGACTGACACACCAATCTAGCATGCCAATAGTGAGGAGACTTTAAGCCTCAATGCTCCTCTGGGAAATATGCAAATTGTCTCTTCAGTGAGGAAGTAGACAAACTCTAGTGCCACCTATTAAAGGTAACAATCCTAAGAGTCAAAAGAGGCCCTTTAATTAGCCTTGTCATATGACATAGGATTTATGCCAGATCAGAACCTCAATTTGCAGATATGGTGTTTCGGGATGGTTGTCCCTCATCAATGTAAAGTATGAGATCTGATCTGGCTATATGAGAGACTAAAGGCGGCGTTACGTTGCTGATATATCGTGCGATCGCATGAGCGATCGCACCCGCCCCCGTCGTTTGTGCTTCATGGGCAATTTGTTGCCCGTGGTGCGCAAAGTCGTTTAACCCCCATCACAGTACTTACCTCCCTAACGACGTCGCTGTGGACGGCGAACATCTTCTTTCTGAAGGGGGAGGGACGTTCAGCGTCACAGCAACGTCACACAGCGGCCGCCCAATAGAAGCGGAGGGGCGGAGATGAGCGGGACATAACATGCCACCCACCTCCTTCCTTCTTCCCTCATTGCCGGCGGGACGCAGGTAAGCTGTGTTTGTCGTTCCATGGGTGTCACCCGTAGCGATATGTGCTGCCACGGGAACGATGAACACCCGGCGCGCCGAAGGAGGAACGACATTATGAAAATAAACAACGTGTCAACGAGCAATGATATGGTGAGTATTTTTGCTCGGTAACAGTCGTTCGGAGGTGTCACACGCTACAACATCTCTAACGATGCGGGATGTGCGTCATGAATTACATGACCCCGACGACACATTGCACGATATATTGTACCGTGTGACGCCGCCTTAAGACACGGTCTAATAGGAAAACTATTCTCCTTGTGGAGACTGACACACCAATCCAGCATTCCAGTGGTGAGGAGATTTTAAGCAGCAATGCTCCTCTGGGAAATATGCAAATTGGCTCTTCAATGAGGAAGCAGATAAACTCTAGTTTCCCTATTGGAAGTAGCAATCTTAAAAGTCAAAAGTGCCATTTAACGAGACTGACACACCAATCAAGCATGACAGTGGTGAGGAGACTTAGAGGAGCATTGTGTCTTAAAGTCTCCTCACCACTGGCATGCTGGATTGGTGTGTCAGTCTCCGCAAGGAGAATAGTTTTCCCATTAGACCACGTCTTAGCCTCTCATACAGCCAGGTGACGAGAGACAACCATGCCAAAACACTGTGTCAGCAAATTGAGGTTATGATCTGGTATAAATTCTAAATCATATGACAAGGCTCGTTAAAGGTCCACTTTTGACTTTTAGGATTGCTATCTCTAATAGGTGGCACTAACGTTAGTCTACTTCCTCACTGATGAGACAATTTGCATAAGGGAGTTGTTAAAACTTTTCCAGGTTTTTCCATTTTGTTGGAAAAAAATTGTTTTATTTACTATCTCAATTCCAGATCAGTATGTCCACCTCTACACCGGCAGAATAATGAAGCCTGTGAGAACGGCATGAGCCAATCAGAGCCGCAGAGCTGAGTGACTGGTGATGTCATCATGACGTCACCACTGCTGCCCAATAATGGAGATTGGGGCAGATGCGGAGATACTGCGCTGGATCTGGGGAGATTAAGAACACATGTACAAACTGTACATAGCAGAAAAAGTCTTCCTTTAGAATAGATTTTTTATTCACTGGCACGAAGCAATAAATGTACACATTAAAAAGAAAACAGAAATCTTCAAAAAAAAATAAGAATCAATACAGAAAATAGAGAAGAAACTCGAATGATGTTTATTATGCAGAGAATGACCTTTATTTGGGAAAACATATGCAAATACCAAAAAATGCAAAAATGTATTAAAATAGCGAATAAGAACATAAGTGCCAATGTGTTAAACCCATGAGCCACAGAACAGCGAACAATAAATCTTCAAGCTTTCAGTTACATTCAAAGAAAATCTCTACTCGAGTAATTAATCCTGCTTTTTTTTCTTCTCTCGTTTGGTGAGAATGAATATACAAATTATTGGTAAATAAAAGCCCCACCGGCGTCTGGGGCATTATTTATCAGAATTAGGCTGAAATGTCAGCCAGTCTCCATGCACGCAAATTTAGAGTGGTTTAACGGCTTTTCAGTATGGCCATAATTGCACCAGCACGAAACGTCTCTGGGAAGATTTAAGTAGGCAATACTACTATTGAGCACATCGACACAACGGCTACAAATTAATTACCTGCCGGAGCGGGGCATGAAAAGATAAACTTACTTATTTTCAGGGATGTAGCTACATATTGTATGAGTAATAGAAAGCACTTAGGATCCAGCGGCTCCTTGAAAACAAATTGCCGAGAAATAAAGGAGATAACAGCAAAACCGTGACACTTAATATTTTTGGAATCTATATGACGGTGTCTTGCCACATTACCCAGGCACTTATCTCAAGGAGCGCCGCAAAATGTCACCACCGCTTAGAAAGTTGTTTTAGCTGCATAGATACACCAATTATAGTGACCTTAGCAGTAAGGGACACTGATTCAGCAATGGTTTAAGAGCCATCTGGGCACATTTATCAGATTATTGTCTCCATGGAGCAACTTCAGTGCAGATGCAAAGAACCATTATACCAAAACTGATCTTAAGAAGCGTCAAGTCGTCCAGCTGTCAGTTAACTTATTGTATATGGAATGGATCCAAGTGACTCATTACTGGCTTTTAGGAGCTCCTTTGGATTTGGCTGAAACTCTACTAGAGCTATGTGGGGAAAAAAAAAGGTGCGGCACCTACTATATGCAGTCTGGATACAAGAATTCAAAAGTCACAATGAATACTAAAATTAGAATCCAACATCTTTTGGTGGATAGATACTTGTTGATTGAGATGGTAATGCTAATAAATAAATCATATCTCCAAAAATTTTGTTCACATATTTATGTATGGTACTTTTGGATTGGTAGAAAATATTTGGATTCTTTAATTTTGTGTATGAAAATATTATAATTCATAGAATCATAGAATGGTAGAGTAGGAAGGGACCTCAAGGGCCATCGGGTCCAACCCCCTGCGAGTGCAGGCTTTCCTAAATCATCCGAGCTGTGTGTTTATCCAGTTTCAGCTTGAAGATTTCCATTGATGGAGAGCTCACCGCCTCCCGTGGTCGCCTGTTCCACTCCCTGACTGCCCTCACTGTCAGAGAGTTTTTCCTAATGTCTACTCTGAATCTTCTTTCTTTAAGTTTCCTCCCATTGCTTCTTGTACTTCCTTGTGCTAATGAGAATAGGGTGGTTCTCTCTGCACTGTGACGACTAGGGATGATCGAATACTTCGATTATCCAGCTTGGCGAATATTTTCCGAATACCTCGCCGCTATTCGACTATTTGCGAATATTCGATGTGCAATGTATGTCTATGGGAAACCCGAATAACAACTATTCGGAACTATTCGGGCTTCCCCTAGACTTACGTTGCGCATCGATTAGTTGAATAGCAGCGAGGTATTCGGAAAATATTCATGAATCCGGATAATCGAAGTATTCGATCATCCCTAGTGACGACCTTTCATATATTTGTAGACCGCTATTAAGTCTCCTCTCAGCCTTCTCTTTTTCAAACAAAACATCTCTAGTTCTTTTAGCCGTTCTTCATATGACATGATTTGCAGACCTTCTACCATCTTGGTTGCTCTTCTCTGGACTTGCTGCAATATATCGATGTCTTTTTTGAATTGGAGCGCCCTGAACTGTACACAGTATTCCAAGTGGTGTCTCACGAGGGCAGAGTATAGGGGAATAATGACCTCTCTTGATCTAGATTCAATGCTTGTCTTGCTACATCCCAGAATTTTGTTGTCCTTTTTAGCTGCAGCTCCACATAATATATATAATTTACAAGTAATTTTTACCAAATCTTTACTCCTAATCCAATAGATGATAATTATCAAATGTCATACCCTAGTTGAAGATTTGCCACAAACTATGCCCGTGAAGATTTTTGGGCATGGCAACACATGTTCCAATGATAGGATGAGTTCACATGTCCTGTAATCAATCATCCGTTAGAACAGATCCTGCAGAGATCCGTTGAGAAAGCCCCCCCACATATTTGGCATTGCTGCATTCATGAAAGTCAAATGTCAAAATATAAAATATGTAGTGTGATTGGTAAACAGTAAATTGAGAAAAAAATAAAAACTCCACAGTTACATTTTTATGGCCCCCCACAATATTGCAATAAAATGCAATAAGAGGTGATCAAAACTTCTTATCTAACCCAAAATTGTATTAGTAAAAATGTCAGTTCATGGGGCAAAAAAGAAGCCCTCAAACAGCCCAATATGCCGAAAAATTAAAACGTTATAGGTCTCAGAAAATGGCAAAACAAGCAAAAAATATCTTACAAATGTGTGAATTTTTTCACCACATAAATAAATAAAACTATACATGTTTGGCATCTGCAAACTCATTCCTACCTGGAAAATGATTATTGCCAGGTCAATTTTACCATATATTGAATATATATATGACCCACCTCTTCCGACAAGCCTACAACCTGCCGTAACCCTCAGTCTTATAGCGCCGTACAACCAGCTCTACCCTCACCTACTGTATCCTCACCTATACCTTGTAGACTGTGAGCCCTCGCGGGCAGGGACCTCTCTCCTCCTGTACCAGTCTGTGCCTTGTATTGTTTATGATTATTGTACTTGTCCCTATTATGTATACCCCTTTCACATGTAAAGCGCCATGGAATTGATGGTGCTATAATAATAAATAATAATAATATGGTATTCAATGAGGGAGAGTAGATGGTCAGTTTTTTTCTCATCCAGATTCTAGATGAGTGAAAAGTTACAGCATACTGTGATTGTCAGCGAGACATGTCACTCGCACCCATACAAGTCTATGGGTGAGAGTGAAACATTGTACTGCACTCGGATGACATCCGAGTGCAGTGTGATAATCACATCAACTGACAAAAGAGAAGATGGGTGGATTAATCCCTCCCTCTACTCTGCAGTGCCCGCCCTCAGCAACTGCAGGATCGGGTCACAGTCATATAACACTCGGCTTATGCTGGAAGCACAGCCTGAGCCAAGGGTCATTAGCATATCACATCAGATGCCATAGCATCGTGTGAATCCAAGCTAATGATGATCCCATAACATGGCCTCGATCACGGTATCTGCAACAAGACAACAGCTGTAAAACTACGTTCACACATCCGTGTTGGCTTTTACAGCCATGTAACTATTTTTCTCCCATTTGTCATCTATTTTGCTTCCATTTTGCATTAGTTTATCTCACCAGTTTTTGCAAACTAAAGCAGAAAACAAAGTATTTCATGTTTAAGACTCTCAAGACAAAACAATCACTGATCTCGGGGAGACCAGCCAGAGAAAACACTGCCGGCAGCCAGCGAGGGCGCTCAACACAGTGAAATCCTAGGTGCATTGCCTTCTGGGAAGTATGCAAATCAAAAAGGTCCATGGAGCCTCTGTTAGGAGTCTCGACACGGAAAATAGCCAGATATTGGCTAGGTCCTTCCCGGAGGGATATCTGGCTATTTTCTGTGTCGAGATTTTTTGATTTGCATGTTTGAGACTCTGCCATCAGCATTTGCATATTGCACCATGTACCTTGCCTAGTCATTACTCACGTGACTTCACAAGATAATTCCGCCAGCTCCCCGGAGAATTAGGAGAATGGGGCATATGTCACATATTATCATTTCGGCCAGTGACAATACAATCAGCACTATCCACCCTATGTGTTCACTTTCCTATGCGGAATCACTGTATATTAACCGCCTCTCAAGTCTTGGCAAATATGTCCTTATGGACCACTGAAACAAATGAGCTGTTAAGTAATGGCAAGAAAGGTGACTTAAAGATTAACAGTGCTCAGTAAATCTGGCCTCTTATGGCTCATTTGAGTGATTGAACAAGGCGCTAGGTGTAATAGACAGGGCTTAATCACACTCAATTAAACGGAAATGAGCTGCAATACCAGACGCATCCTTGATAAGAGTGGCGCTGTTTCTAGAAAACTTAAGATCTTATTTTTTTTTTAACTCAAGACAGCCCCTTTAATTTTTTTTTCATTTCATTTTCTTTTCATGTAGTCTATGTCTTTTTTGAAATGTCACAAAGCCATTACTAGATACAAATGGTGATAAGAGCAGGTGTCATGCATGTCATGTAGTAGTTGTCTCCATCCACCCTGTCTATGCTTGTGTCGGACCTATTTCATTTTGCTAATTTCTACTTTACACTCTCTAACTCCATTGGTTAACTTTGTAAACATCTTACAATTTTTGCCATTTGGCAATTATAAATATGGAAAAATATTACAATATATAGAAAAAATAGTCAGCTTAACGCACTACCATAATGTAGCCCGTATTGTCATGGGTGTGTCATGGGTGACAGACAGTCTTGTGGTGTCCGGCAATAGAAAGTCACAGTGTTTGGCTGAGCAAAATGCTCCCTGACTTTCTATTGTTCCTGCTGTTAGTATGCAGTGTACTAGCTATCTCCTCTGCTAGGTTTTCATCCTTTTCCCTTTAAGACCTAGGGAGCTTTTCTTCCCTTCAGCTGCTAATCATCTGTATTTCCCCTTGGTTTTAAATACTCTCATTTCCCTGGACTGTACTGATAATATTCAGCTCCTTCACAAGCTCTGGATGCAAACAGGTGGCTTGCACTCATCTGTAGGATTGTTCCTGCTCTTTGCTGAACTGCTTCCGTAGGCATCTGGAGATATATTGTTCATGTGCCTTCCCCATATGTGTGTGCTCCCTGTGTCTTCCTTTAGTGTTTAGTAGGGTTGACGAAGAACTCATCCTTTCTGTTCTCTATCTAGGGCCCAGCACTAGGGTCATCCTAGGCTCAGGTATCCAGTTCAGTGGATAGGTGTGGAACCTATCTATGGTGGTGAGGGACTCCAGAGGCCAGTAGTAGGTTTGGTCAGGGGTCACCATCTCCCCCTTCCCTAGACGCAAGGTTCCCCTTCCTTTCTCTAGCGTGACACATATAGAGAGATGCACAATAAGTTGGAAGGGGGTGTTCCCACAAAACGACGAATAGAAGATCACAGAAAAAGTATTTAAAATCCATTTATTAAAAATGTAATAAATTCCAAATAGTATCATTAAAAAAATCTATACGTACATGATACATTATGCATTTCAGACTTTAAAAATGAGGTCCTTACTCATAGTATGGAAATGTGTAAAATTTCTTGTACTCGTAAATTTTTAATGTTACCCTTTGGATTTAAATGTATTTTCGATAAATTGATTTTTAATTATAAAATACATTTTTGGGGGTTCTGGATTCCCTCTTTTTATGTGATCTTCTATTAGAAATATGACCCAACAATGAGGCTCTGTGTGACTGTCATCTGAAACTACTGGGAATTCCATAACTCACGTTTTTTATGATAGTGTTCTATCAGTGTTTTTCCCTGAACAGATAGATTGTATCTCTGTAAAAAAAATCACGACATGCAGTCCATTTTTTAATGGGTAGAAGAAGCTTTGCAAATTTTTTTTGGCATATGAGAAAATCACTGATGAAACACTGATGGTAAAAACTGACCCAATACTGATGAAAATCTGATCCAAAACACTGGTGAAAACTGGATTACTGATGTCAAAATGAGGCTTAAGTGACTATAACTACAGGCTCAGTGCCGCCACCTGCTCACAGTGTCTCCCTTCCCATAGACAGGTTCGATGCCGCTGCCTTTGTGGCGCCCCTGACCCAGTCAGGCACCACTGAGTACTGCACCCATGCTGGGACAGTACTTCCAGGTAATCCTAAGGGCCGGAACGAGGTGTGTATGCACAGACACATAGCAATCAGGTCTCCCACACCTTTAGAGGGGACCCTTTGGTAGTCTCCAGAGGGGGATAGCTTTCAAATCTCATCAAGGGGTGTAGTGGAGGGGCTGAGAGCTAAAGTGCAGAGGTTGTCAGGAAAGGAGTGGAGCGAGCCAGTCTGGTAGTGGAGCGCGGCGGTCGCTAGGGGATGTGCGCGTGGCTACTAGTCAGACCCTGCGCGGTGTAGTGACAGTTGGCGGGGGAGAACGGTCACCTGGTAGTCAGAGTAAAGAGGTGCTCCTGGTGACTAGGCACATATGGGGAACAGGTCCCTAGAGCAGATTCTAGTTTAACGACCTGCTAAACCTGCCGTTCTAGTTTAACGACCTGCTAAACCTGCCGGTGAGGGGGAACTACAGCTACCTCACCAACCACACAGAGTCCGAGCCTCAGCAGCAACGCAGGGACCCATAAAGAGACAGATCTTGAAGCCATATCACCTGGTCTACGCTGCCGGCAAACGAGCCAAACACAGGGGAGAAAAGGCAGTTGCAACTCCCTGGATAGACCCCCATGGTACCTCAAGTCAGGGGGTGATCCGAACACAGAAGTGCTAGGAAGCTAACTGGTTACCTTCAGACTGGCCCAAAGGAGCCCCTGGTCCTTACCTGGTTGATCACAGCAACGCTCGGGTCAGCTCACAGCAACATCAAAGTGAGTAAAAACCAGTTAAAAAGACTTTTGGACTCAGCCTGTGTTATTCCGGACCCGCTACTCTGCTCCCCTGGGGCCTGCCTCACTCAAGGGAGGCTACATCAACTGACTGCAGACCCCATCAGCCCCAGACACTTGTAAAATCTGCAGTGGCGGTCATCCACATCCCTGACTGAAAGCCGTGAGTGTCGTCACGACATATACAAAACTAACAGTACCTGTTGCCATACTGAAGAAGCTCTGTGGCGTCCCTGAAGAGGAACAACATCCCTGGGGCGACACATCTTCTCACAGTGTCTCCCTTCCCGTAGACAAATTAGATGCTGCTGCCTTCCTCACTCCTCACAGTGTCTCCTTTCCCATAGACAGGCTCAGTGCCACCGCCTTCTCACAGTGTCTCCCTTTCCATAAACAGATTCGGCACTGCCTCCTCCTTCTCACAGTGTCTCCCTTCCCATAGATAGGTTTGATGCCGCCGCCTTCTCACAGTGTCTCCCTTCTTATAGACAGATTCGGTGCTGTCTCCTCACAGTGTTTCCCTCCACATAGACAGATTTGATGCCGTCGCCTCCTCACAATGTCTCTCTCTTCCCACAGACGGGTTCGAGGCTGCCGCCTTCTCACAGTTTCTCCGTCCCCATAGACAAATTTGGTGCTGCCACCTCCTCACAGTGTCTCCCTTCCCATAGACAGGTTCTATGCCGTCACCTCCTCACAGTGTCTCTCCCTTCCCATAGACAAGTTCAATGCTGCCACGCTGCCACCTTCTCACAGTGTCTCCCGTCCCATAGACTGGTTCGGTGCCACCACCTCCTCGCAGTGTCTCCATGCCCATAGACAGGTTCGGTGCCACTGCCTCCTCACACTGTCTCTCCCTTCCCATAGACAGGTTCTATGCCATCGCCTCCTCACAGTGTCTCTCCCTTCTCATAGACAGGTTCAATGCTGCCGCCTTTTCACAGTGTCTCTCTTCGCATAGACTGGTTCGGTGCCACCACCTCCTCACAGTGTCTCCCTTCCCAAAGACAGGTTCGGTGACACCGCCTCCTCACAGTGTCTCCTTTTGCATAGACAGCTTTGATGCTGCTGCCTTCTCACAGTGTCTCCCTTCCCATAGACAGGTTCAGTGCCACTGCTTCCTCACATTGTCTCTCCCTTCCCATAGACAGGTTCAATGCTGCTGCCTTCTCACGGCGTCTCCCTTTCCATAGACAAGTTCGGTGCCACCGCCTCCTCACAGTGTCTCCTTTCGCATAGACAGCTTTGATGCCGCTGCCTTCTCACAGTGTCTCCCTTCTAATAAACAGGGTCAGTACCACCACCTCTTCACAGTGTCTCCATTCCTATAGGCAGGTTCGGTGCCATTGCCTCCTCACAGTGTCTCCTTTCCCATAGACAAGTTCGATGCCGCTGTCTTCTCACAGTGTCTCCCTTCTCATAAACAGGCTCAGTGCCCCTGCCTCTTCACAGTGTCTCCCTTCCCATAGACTCTCCTGGCCACCCACTGTTCACAGAAGTGCAAGACAATCCTGCTGTTTTGAATGTAATTCCTAGCACAGCGGGTGGCAGGAGCACTGCTGGGAATGAAAAACGTTAAAAGTATGTCAAGAGAAATTAAGTCCTCAAATGGCAGACTGCCATCATTCATAATATGATGAAATACCATTGCAAGATGGGAATATCCCTTTCTTCTCCCTGCTCAACACTCTATTGGGGGCTTCCATCCTAATACCTGAAGAAAAGAATTTGACTGTTCACCAGATATAACCATTGACGTCTATGAGGCAAACAGTCCGAAATGTGAAGCTACAGTATGTATGCCATTTGATGGCTGGTCTAGTGAAGACTCTCTTTTTTAGTTGGACATATTATAGTAGACTTCAATATTATGTCCTTCTAAAACAACAGACACCAAAAGAAGGTGGTTCAATTGAGTCCAAAGTTTCAGTTTTAGGCTATGTTTGCCACGTTGATGTCAATGTCAATTTCTGGGGAACAGCTGAATATAATTTCTCAGCATTCAGACAGAAGCCCCGAAAAGAGCACTGAGCAGGGAGGAGAACATGATGTGAAGCCGCTCTGTCATATCTAAACCCAAACTGAATGGGAAAAAAAGACCTTTTTTTCATCAGTGTGTTGAATAAGTGGCCAAATAGCTTTTACAATTAGTTTTTCTCATGCCAAAAAAAATTATGGTTTGGATGCAACTGGGATACCATCAATGCAATGTCAAAGTTTTTAACAAATCATAGATTTTCATTGGTCAGCTTGATCTGAAATGCTGATCAAAAAAATGATGTTTTTACCTCCCAAAATAGATGTTTCCTTTTTTGGGGACGAGCGGGTTGCAGACACACGGTCCTCAAAAAAACACAGACATGTCAACAGCCCTATAGACTATAATGAAGTCATGTTCTGCCCATGATATAAACAAATAATGTGAAACATGGGTGTATGAAAGCCTAAGGGCTCATTCAGACCTCAGTTTTTCCTCATAACAGTTTTAGGCCACGTGGTAAAGGGGTGGTTTTGTCCCCGTGTGCCGTTTTTGTGGTACGGACGTGTTCTCCGTGTGTTATACGTAATAACACACGGAGAACGGAAAGCCCCGCCTTACCTGCATCATCCGGCGCTGTCTGTGGTGCTGAATGACAGCTTCCGGCCAAAGCCACGCCCCGCTGACGCTGCTTCCGGCCCCCAGTGAAGGAGAAGCGTTGTTCAAATTCACTGGGGGACGGATGCAGGGGACAGCCGCGGCAAAGACTGCAGGTATGGTGGAGGTGAGTATGTGTTTTTATTATTTTTACACTGACACGTGTCTTACTCCGGCGCGTGTCACACGGGCCAGCATCTACACTACATCCGTGTGGTACGGGTGCGGGCCGTGTGACACCTGTGCTGTCGGAGCAACACGGACATGTCAGCATTTTTAAAAAACGGATACACGGAAGTACGGAACGGACATACGTTCCGTTCCTGAATACTTACGTGTGTCCAAAACAATAACAATACATAGGACGATGTGGGACCGTGTCTCCGGTACGTGAAAAAAAAGGCACACACGTACCGGAGGCACGGATGTGTGTCGCAGGCCTTAGGCCCGTTTCACATGTCAGTGAAAAACACAGACGTTCTTCATTGACATGTAAAACACGCACATGTCCCTCCGTGTTCCGTGATTCACGGCACACATGGGTTGTCCATGTGCAATCCGTGATACATGATTCATTATCAGTGATTGCACATGGACGTATGCTCACCTGTTCCGTTCCTGCTCTCCATGGTGCTGAAGTCTCCAGCTCTGTAGCGTCCGCCCATTGCTCTCTGCAGCTACTTCTGGGTCGGCTCTGGCTGCATTCATGAATATGCATGAGCCGGGCAGGAAGCTGCAGAGAGCAGAGGCTGCACAGTCGCTGGAAATGTGAGTTGAAAATGTTTATTATTTTAAATGTCTGTGTTTTTCTGGTACGTATTTCACGGATCACACCACTGCGTGGTGGTCCATGTGACATCGGTGATGACAGAAAAAAAACGGACATGTCTCCGTGCGGCAATCACGGACACGAGTGTACGCCGCACGGAGAAACGGTCAGTCAAAAATCACTGATGTGTGCACAAGACCCATTCATTATAATGGGTCGGCGTATGTCAGTGTTTCTGGTACATATAAAAACTAGCACAAGCGTCCCAGAATCACTGACGTGTGAAAACAGGCCTTATCAGTATTTTTCAAGGGTAGATTTTGTACCTAATATAGTCTAAAGGTCTGTGCACATGGCCGTGTGTTCTAGCTGACTTGTACAACTTTGATCTGGATCTCGGATATAACTTGACCATAAAAGTGTATGGATCTGTGAAAAACATTGGACAGCACTCTGATGCCATTTAGTTTGAGAGGTCGCTGGTGTCTCTGGCTAGTTAAGGTCTAGGATGAAAAACATCATTTTGTCCTCTTAAGCTGAGCAAACCTGATGAGATGGCAACAGCGTGACTTTGTCCAAAAAGTAAAATCTTTGTTTTTCTGATCTGTCTGCAATTTGTAGTGAATTAATGGAAAAAATATGGTTAGAAAGTTTGCTTGTATATCTTGCAAGAAAGGGTCTAGAATGAGAAATTTTGCTTAGTTCTTGTAAGGGGAGCAAACCAGATGACATACGAAAATGATGAGTTTTTAGCTGTAGTGGTCACAAAGATGTCTTTTGAGTTTTATGATTTGCGCAGTGAATTAATGGAAATGCGGTTAGAAAGGTTGCTCTTATCCATTTTCACAGACTGTTTAATAGGAGAAGCTTGTCATGCCCGGATTGGCGAGTGTCCAAAACACAGCATGATAGATGCACATGGGCCAATGACTGTACGGCGCATGGCAAAATTCACAGGTTTCAACAGGAATGGTATAGGATATGATGACAATGACAGTAGGGAGCGGGGCATAGAATACCTCCTGACACTAATCTGTGTCTGGTCTCTTAGCTTCCCTAATGTCCTTAAATGAGTCCCTCCCCTTGTCGCTTTTATGTGCCTTGTCCCTTAATGTCCCTCCACTCACTCTGCATAGTAACACGGCCGGTGAGTACACTAGACGTCACCACTACAGTAACGACACACAGGGTAAGGAGGACAGACAGGGGGACATAGACAAAAGGATATACCAATGAACTTGATGGCTGCAGCCACACACTAAGGGTGCAGATGACATGGCTCCAAACAGTAACCCCGCAAAAGCTACAGCAGTGGATCACCAGAAGCTCCTAGATAACTTCCTCCCTCTAAGGTGGTCAGAAACATAATGAATTCTATTACCGGCATCAAGTGGTGGATCATTTGACTATTTAAAGGAAATGAGAGTGGTCACAAACTGGCTTCAACTGAGAAGAACTAGCCAGGACCTTCTAGCACGCAAAATGACAGTAACCCTTGCTGCTCCAAAAGAAAGCAAATACATTTAAAATCCAGAGTCTCACAAGGAAATGTAAGACTGTTCCGAAACCTGTGACAAGGCTCAACCATCGCATTATGCTACATGTGAGAAAAGCTAAGCAAACTCTGATGGCAAAAATTGCTACACAGGCCAAACTCTGATGGCAAAAACTGCTACACTGGCCAAACTCTGATGGCAAAAACTGCTACACTGGCCAAACTCTGATGATACTCACACACAGTTTTATGTGTATTAGAGAAATAACCAATACCATAATTCTTTCTTAGGCCTCTTTCACATGTCCGTGTCTCCGGTACGTGTTTGGTCCATTTACTCACGTACCATAGACACGGGCACACGTAGACCCATTAAAATCAATGGGTCTGCGCTCATGTGCGTGTTCTGCCATGGACCGTGTGTCCATGTGGAACATACGTGTGTCCCTGTGCTCCACATGTAAACATGTCAGTTTTTCTCTGGCATCACGGGTGTCACACGGAACGCAAACAGACCACACGGAGGTGTTCCATGTGACACGCACCGAAGAAAACACATGTGTCTGTGAAAAAAATAACAGAACTTTACTCACCTTCTCCAGCCCTGCTGTCTCTGCCGTTGCTGTCACTTGCTTCTGACCACCGCTCATTATGCTCATTGTATATTCACTTCACTGCGGACGGAAGCAGCAGCAGCGGGGAGTCAGCAGGACCGGAGACCGAAGATCAGCACCACGGACAGCGACGCCAGGGACAGGTGAGCAGAAAGTTTCTGTTCTCCGTGTGTTATCATGGATAAGACACGGAGAACACACGTGTGCCATAAACACGGCTCACGGAGGGCAAAACACACCTTTGACACGTCCGTGAAAAACGTTTGTGATTTTCACAGACGTGTGAAAGAGGCCTTAAATGGTGTTTTTAAGGAACTGCTGTTACCGGTTGCAGAACTATAGAGCTCCTGGTGGTCCTACTTGGGAAATGTGTTCTCACGGCAGGCAGATATGTCATTAGCTATGTCTATTTCTTCTATAAGTATGTAAAACATTTCATCACAGGATGACATGTGGTATTTTACATTCATGGCATAAAATCTTTGAAATGACTCCAAATAGAAAATTTATAATTGAAAATAATTTTAAGGAACGTTACACTGAAAACCGCTTTCAGCGCAGTCGTCTATGGCGTAAGAGGCGGCCGGCATTATTAATATTATAGCTTAGAGGGTGCTGGACCAGAGAAGTGGAAATCTTCAAAAATAAGCATTGAAAAGTTCTATGCCACAAGCAAATCTGACTGCCATTACCTCGTTGGCCGTGCTCATTCAGCACCTGTACTGCTGGAAGCCAGACTGCTCACGTTATGTATAAAATCCAAATAAGCCATCTTAAAGTAAAGGTTTCATCACTCTTGCTGTAGGAGCAGCACTGGGTCATTGATAATTTACCTCCTGCGAGCAGAAAAGCTTTGAAATCCATTTTAGTGAGATTGCCGGCACACAGCTGCGAGCTGTACCGGCTCCTCGTCACAGATCGGCAGAGCTGCGTCCTATATATAGTCTGACAAGGTTCGGTCATTTCATTCTACCACATTTATTATATTCAGCTCAGACGCAGCTCTGTTTAGTTACATTTCTTTATAGGACTTCCTCTGGATCAACACTGCAGATCTAGGTTGCAATAGATAGCCTAATTATATTACTATGATTTGAGGTGCAGCTGGCGAAAAGGCTTATAAATAGCTGGAAATATATATAACATAGACTGGTCTGGATGATTACGGTGAATCTCTCACTAGGTTTCCTAATAAAAACTGCAAAGATTACTAAGGGGTACTTTGCACGTTGCAACATCGCTACTGCGATATCGTCGGGGTCAAATTGAAAGTGACGCACATCCGGCGCCGGTAACGACGTCGCAACGTGTAAAGCCTAGAAGCACCGATAAATGATCGCAAAAGTGTCGAAAATCGGTGATCTGTGTACTGTCGGTCATTTCCATAATTTCGGAAGGACCGATGTTACGATGTTGTTCCTCGTTCCTGCGGCAGCACACATCGCTGTGTGTGAAGCCGCAGGAGCGAGGAACATCTCCTTACCTGCGTCCCACCTGCAATGCGGAAGGAAGGAGGTGGGCGGGATGTTTACGTCCCGCTCATCTCCGCTCCTCTGCTTCTATTGGCAGCCTGCCGTGTGACGTCGCTGTGACGCCGCACGGTCCGCCCCCCTTAGGAAGGAGGCGGGTCGCCGGCCAGAGCGACGTCGCAGGGCAGGTAAGTGCGTGTGAAGCTGCCGTAGCGATAATGTTCGCCACGGCAGCTATCACAAGATATCGCATCTGCGACAGGGGCGGGGACTATCGCGCTCGGCATCGCTACAATCGGCTAGCGATGTCGCAGCGTGCAAAGTACCCCTAAGTCTCTTATTCTTGGTGAGGCGGGAGTATTTACTGTCAGAATAATCCTTTACTGAAAGACTCTCTCAATTTCTGTTCACTTAGCATCCCTCCTCGCTGCTGAGATCTCACAATGATCAGTACTGCAGCTGTCAGTCAGGCTAGGAGAGTGGTGTCTTGCTAGGTAGGGCAGAGTACCATGGAAGCAGTGAAATGAAAGGGAAGGGAAATCCTGTGTCTAGGGAAGGGCAGATGGTGACCGCCTGACTAAGCCTATCACTGGGCCCTAGGTCCCCTCACCGTGCTAGAAAGTTTCTGCACCTATGCGCCAAGCCGGATATCTGACCCTAGGCTGATCCTAATCTGGTCCCTAGGTAGGGAACGGATGGGATGAGCTCTTTGCCAAGCCCACTAGGCAGTAAAGGACACACAGGTATAACATAAAAGGGAAAACCACAAATAACTTATCTCTAGTTGTCTCAGGGAGAGAAGCTACAACAACCACCAAGATTTATCTGATGGATGCAAGCCACCTGCTTGCACAGAGAACTTAATAAAGATGTATGACTGTATGTATCACCATAACCAAGTAGTAGGAAATGAAGGTATATATAGATAAGGAAAGTACTGATGAATAGCAGCTGACAGGCTGAACAACACCCCAGGTTCCTAAAGGAAAAAGGATGAAAACCAAGCAGGAGTGATAAAAGGTCAGGGAGCAGTTTTTGCAGCGAAATGCTGTGACCTTCTATAGCTGGACATTACAGGACTGTCTGTCACCCATGACATGTGGAGGTTTAATATGACTTATGACCAATTTTCTTCTATAGCTGGACTCCTAAAATCCACATCCTAAAATCAAGACTTTAGAACTTTTTGGACTTGACCAGTACATTGGACTTGATTAGTTAGTACACCAGGTCAGGTCTATGTATGCAGCTTGTATTGTGAAATATGATGAAAGATCTGTTTTAAGAGGACTAACAGCTATATGTTGACTAAGGTGGACATTTATTTAGGACAGTATAATAAATGGATTACAATAATAAACACCTCATGACATCAGTCATTGGCATGAAAATTCAGGGCAAACTGGAATAGTTACACAAATGTAAGATTAATAATTAAATGAGACTATCTCTACTTAATAAGTTATTCTTAACATTAAAAGTTATTGCCTTAAAATTGAGGTGATAATTTCCTAGATCCAACCCACATATTCCCTTCCTGTTGCACCTGTCAATCAAATAGCAGTGCATTGCTGGAACTTTACTTGCCCATATTTCTGAAATAAAACCTCCAATCTCAGAACAAAAGTTATGCTTACATTCAGCATCCTAGCATCACTATAGCACTGGCTTTACTTTATATATGAAAATCCTGATGGTTGGTTCCCTTTGAAGTGAAGTAGGGGGAATTTGTAATGCAAGTATATTAGAAAATAGTTTAGAATATGGCACTAAATAGATATGATTTTAGGATGAAAATTATTTTCCTTTCGGATCACCCCTTTAAAGGGCACTTTACACGCAGCGATATCGCTATCGATATTGCTAGCGAACACACCCCCATCGGTTGTGCGTAACGGGCAAATCGCTGCCCGTGGTGCACAACATTGCTAAAAATGGTCACACTACTTACCTGCCTAGCGACGTCGCTGTGGCCGGCGAACCGCCTCCTTTCTAAGGGGGCGGTTCGTACGGCGTCACAGCGACGTCACTAAGCAGCCGCCCAATAGAAGCGGAGGAGCGGAGATGAGCGAGCAGAATATCCCGCCCACCTCCTTCCTTCCGCATTGCCGGCGGCTGCAGGTACGGTGTTGTTCGTTGTTCCTGCAGTGTCACACGTAGCGATGTGTGCTGCCATAGGAACGACGAACAACCTGCGTACTGCAACAGCAACGATAATTGGGAATAGAACAACACGTCAACGATCAACATTAAGGTAAGTAATTTTGATCGTTAATGGTCGTTTGTGCGTTTCACACGCAACAACGTCGCTAACAAGACCGGATGTGCGTCACGAATTCCGTGACCCCAGCGACATCTCATTAGCGATGTCGTTGCGTGTAAAGCGGCCTTAAGTCCCATATTGGAATAAAGTATTAAGTAAAAAAAAAACGTTTAATTCCATAGAAGTGAACAATGAGGGGTAAAATTCAATGACTGCAGGCGGAGCTCTTGAAAAACAGAAGGAAGTGATTGACAAAATGGTTGAACTTACAGATCAAAATAAGATGAATAAATATGCCGAAGCTACAATTCTCGGAATCTGGCAGGATATTGGTGTGTTCCTCTATCCCCAACTTTTTTTTCCTTTCCCCTGATTTATCGGGATACGATGTTGCCAGATTCCCATAGTGGGGCACTGTAGCGCACTCTTCTACAACACTTTTCTCATTACTCCAGATCTGTTTTTTGCTGTCTTATATTTTATTGAAAATTGCATAGCAGACAACTATATAAATGAAGCCCGTGGCACAATGCTTTGAGCGGCCTTTCAGATTGTGCTCGGCGTGGATTTAATTGCTAATGCAAAATGATATCATAATAAGCAGAACATCTGCTCGTAAACACAACTTAAAATGCCAGATTGCGTAAGATTACTGCCGTAAACGGTGTGGATGGTGTCATTAACCTTTCGTATTGTACGGGGTGAATTTTATTAGGAAAATTGTTATTAAATGTTATCAGTGCACACGACTGCATTTACCTGATAAGATCTATCCTCTGTTAAAAAAAGGGAAAAAATACATAAATTAAAATATAATAAAAATCATGGCGTAGAGACAAAGTGGGACTGAGCCATTCCTAACCGGGGAATAATTAAGTTTTGAGAAAGCATCCAGGCTGAAAAGAAAACGGAATGGGTAAAAAAGGAACCCGGACCCCAAACCACCAAGAAGCCTCCATTTTAAGTCCTTTCAAGCCTGAGGCTTAGATTACTTACTACAGGTTAGCAAATTTGCTAAGAATTCAAATTTGCTTGAATTTTGCCAATAAATTTAATTTGCACCAGATATATTTTTAATGTATATTATTGTGCTTTGAGCACCAACGAGACCCCAGAACATAATTAAGAATGATTCCAGGAGCTGGACTTAAATGGGTGGATTACTACTCTCAATAATGGCCACATCACTTTAAAACTGATAGGGAAGGCTTTTGTCAAATACCTTGTTCAGCCAGTTCTGCCTGTGAGCAGCGCTATTGTGGTCCGCTCATCCCCATGAAGTGACCCCCAGGCTGCGTGACCTCTGAGATCTGGTGATGTCACGTCAACTTCCAGTTGACCCGACATCACCAAGGCGGGCCTCAGTCTCCGAAAGTGACTGGACTTTGGGCGGCGTTTCACTGCTCTTCACAGCCTAGCATCATAGCCCAGCATCTCACAATGCTGGGCTGTAACGAGTAGTGAATTGCCGCCCACAGGTCAGTCACTCACAGAGACTGGGGCCGTCCGCGGTGATGTCAGGTCATCTGGAAGTTGACGTGACCTCCCTGGATCTCAGATGTCATGGAGCCCGGGGGTCACTTCATGGGGATCAGTGGACCGCAATAGCGCCACTCAGAGGCAAGATTGGCTGAACAAGGTATTTAGAAAAAGCCTTCCCTATCAGTTATAAAGAGATGTGGCCACTATTGTAGAGTAGTGAACCACCTCTTCAATTCCTTCCTGGCCTTTTTTATTACAGCAAAATACTGTTGCAGACAGAGAACAGTTGTTTTGCTGGATTTGTGCACATCAGGTCTTAAAAAAAATTGGATTCTGGTGGCATCGGTATAACTTACATTTATTCATAATCCCAAACTCCTCTAATATATATGGAATGCTTCCAGAAAAAAACAGAGACCTTTAGAAGAGTTGACATGATTAAGGATATAAATACATGTGTGGTCAATATAAAGGACTGGCATATAACTTATTTCTTCCGAAAACAATAATAAGGACCAGGGGGCACTCACTGCGAGCGGAAGAAAAGTGATTCCGACAGCTAAATAGGAAAGGGTTCTTTACAGTTAGAGCAGTCAGACTGTGGAATGCCCTACCACAAGAGGTAGTAATGGCAGATACTATAACAGCTTTCAAAAAAGGGCTGGATGATTTCCTCAGTACACAAAACATTGTTGGTTATCAATGACTTTGTGACCAAAATGTAGAACTGGTGGAAGAAGGTTGAACTAGATGGACCTAGGTCTTTTTTCAACCTTAGTAACTATGTAACTATATGTAACTATGATGCTGCAACATCTGAAACGCGAAGAAAACTGACCACTTTAGGTCTTGGCAATGCTGTGCACAAACAATTTTATTCAAAAAGGAAGTTTGTGAATTTGTGAAGCTGGACTTTCTTGATATATATTACAAACGTCTGGTAGAAATGGATACCTGCTCCAAACCGCAACTCAGACGAGTGATTATGGTGAGATGGTTTCCCTATCACTATTTATTTAAACTTTTTTGACCCCACCAAAGCTTCCTGCATTTCTACAAGGTTTCCTGTGCCTGTGTGTCCAGAAAAATTCAAGGAGTTATAACCAATTTGCTTTGACATATCCTACATCACCTTTTGTTTCTGTTCTGGGAGCTTCTTGTTTCTTCTATGGATGTCATGGAGTGATGGGTAACTGAAGCAGGGGCACCTAGATTGGCCCTCAGACTGGGGACTCTGTGCTGTCCCTTAACCCAGAGGTACGCTTGATGGTGGAGAGATCTGGACCTCCAGCATGACCCTAACTCCTGTCCAAACCCTAGTCTATCACCCTCTCTCCCCCATTCCCGGGGGTGGATGGGAACGAAGTAATAAATCCCACAAATAACGCAGACAAGGAAGAAGGAAAACACATACACACTGCAATCAGACCCACAGGAGAGCCAAAACATGCACAGGAAGAAGTATCATAAAAGGAGGAAATAAACTGACAACAGGGATCTTTCCAAATTACCAGAAACTGGATCTCATGCTAACACCGGAATCGCTGGAGCAACGCTAGAGCTATTATCAGCAATGAGGAACTGGATCCAGCAGCTTATAAAGGGTGGAGGCGGCTGTGAGTGTTTTTTAGCAACCTGAGCTCCTAGCAGCAGTTCACAGGCCAGCAGGGCTGCTGGGCTGATGAGCAGTGAGCATGAAACAGCCTGAGTCTGGCTGAATAACTAAGGCTGCTTTCACACATCCGGTAGGTGCAGAGCCGGCCAGTCCGGCTCTAAAACCTATGCAACGGATGTGGCGAAAAAGCCGCATCCTTTGCATAAGTTTTTTAAATGCGGCCCATCCGTTTTTGCCGCTTGTGGCATGCTACTGAGCATGTGCAGTGGCAAAAATTGCATGCGGCGGCCGGATACGGTTTTTTCCGCATCACGCCGCATCCGGCGTCCATAGGCATGCATTGAAAAATGCGCCGCATCAGCCGGATGTGGCGCGATGCGGTTTTTTTTGGCACACCAAAAAACGTGCCAGGCAACGTTCCATCCGGCCGCCGCATCGGCTAATTCTGCCGCATGCGGCAAAAAAACGGACGAAACGCAAGCCCATGCGGCATAATGCGGCACTAATTAAAGTCTATGCAGGAAAAATGCAACCGGCAGCAAAAAAAAAACGGTTGCGTTTTTCCTGCAAAGTGCCGGATTGTGCCGCACAGGAAAAACCGGAGGTGTGAAAGCAGCCTAAGAGACCACAGGTTGCCTGTCAGACTCTGCAGTGTGAACAGAGTCCGACACCACCATGACACCTAGCGAGTGCAGAGCAGAACACCGCATAACGATTAGATTATAGTACTGGCAAATTCTACATTTTATTTTTTTTTCATTTTAATAAAAGTTAGCATTAAGTTTATGAAAGTTTTATTTCAAGCATCTATATTATTGTCATTTATGTTCTAATATTTTGTGTTCACTTCTTTATGTGACCGATGTATGACTATCTGAGATTGTGACTAAGAGCTAGAAATCATACGAGACTCCCACTGGGATTATTAAATTGAAAACTTCTTTACAGCTGATGAATAGCTCAAAGGCCAATAAGTCTAGACAGTTCTTATTTTCTCATATTTCTAGGGGTAATTACAATTCCAGTATGTTAATGTTTAGACATAGGATAATTAATATTCAATGTCTTTCTTTTTTGGAATATCAGTTAGCAGTATTAAAACTAATACAAACTTTTTACTGCTAAGTATTAATCTTATATGATATTAAACCCACTCCATGATCCCGAAAATTGGACTACTAAAGGTCCTGTTAGAATAGAGTGGAGGCCATGGTTGCACAGCAACAATCCAGTTATTGTCTATGAGACTGCTGGAGATTAGCGATGCGTGAACCTGAGGTTTGATATTCAGAGTTCGGGTTCGGGAACCGAGCTCCAAAAAAATAAAGTTCGGGTTCCAAGTTCGAGGGAGTTACGAGTGCAAACCACTGAAGCGAGCAGCGCTGTGCTTGGGTATGAGCGATGCTCAGCCTGGTGCGAACCGCATGCAGTGTTTAAGCGGCTCGTACGTTGGGTAAAATCAGCGTGATCAGATGTAGTGTGCACACACAAATTTTTTTAAAAACCTCGCCCACCCTCCCTCGGAAGTGTACTGCTTATGGCTGGCAGCATGTAGGTGGAGCCATGAACTGCCCAATTACTGACTACCATTGAGGTTCGGATCAAGTCGGGGTCACAAATCAAACCTTTTTTAAGATTCAACTGTTCCTGCCAAACCGAACTTCCAAAGGTTCGCTCATCTCTAGTAGAGATAACCAAGTACAGCACTCGGTTATCTCCAACAATTCCATAGACAGACAATAGTGCCAATCTTGGGATCTATGGGGGTCATAGCACCGAGACCCCCTTGATTTGCAATTTGTCACCTATTCTGTAAATAACAGTTTTAAAATTTAACTTCTATTAGTTAAGAAACCCACCAATCCACCTCCTAAGTCAAAGCCATTTTAACCAACTACTGAGGGATGTGTATAAGTGTGTTTACTGATGGTGTAGACATTGAAAGTGTAATATCTATAAAAGGAACCAGTGACAACCCCCCCTACAAAACCATGTAAATTACTGTGCACCCCTTTAAAATAGAAGCCAGCTGATCCTTTATGACCCAATAGGTATACTTCAGTAGATCTTGAAGTTTAGTATGGAAGTTCATTGAGGTGTAACGATGCACTTACAGCTCCTCAGCCACCGCTCTATTTCTTATTATAACTACAAGTACTGTACCCAAGGTCTTTTGGTTAATGGTCATGTATCAGAGCAAACAACCTGTCAATCAGTCTAGAGAGGGTACTACTAGGTAAAATATACACCATGGGGCTGAGAAGCTAGAAGTGCATCGTCATGTCCCAATTCACTTCCAGACACATCTCAAAATGAGATTTCTTGCTACTGAAGCATCATTTTGGGGTTATAAGGGGATCAAATGAAATCTTTTAAAGGGCTAAATAGTCATAAAAGTGTATGGGTGGGGGGTAAAGTTCTCCCTTTAAGATAGACCATGTTTTTTTTTTTTATTGAACATTGCTTCTTTTTTTATATAGAGATAGAGTATATACACACACAATACTATCGGCACTTCATTCAGTTTGTAAGCGCTGTCCGTGGTACTGTAGACACTTTGTAAAACTGCCCAGGGAAATTGCTGACAGTGAAATATTGTTCCATAATGAAGATCAAAGAGAAAACAAATAAGAACTGGGAGGAATGAAACAAATCCGGCCAAGAATCCAGAACAATCTCCTGCTAAAAGGACGAGGCTTGCCGTCCCTTTGAAGAACAAAAACGGCGATACGCTTTAATTTCTCAATGTGTGAGCGGAGACTGTTCACTGTTTAAATGGCTACAAGGGATTATTTTGGCAATAAATTAGTATTGCAACTGAAAGTATGATACTAAATCATTAATAATTATTATGATACAGTATAAACTGACCATCTGCTTCTGTCACAATGGCTGATTTGGTATATCGTTACGGCAGATAGTGTAATAGCAGCGCAGAGGAATCACAGACATTCGTAGATAATTATTTCACCACAAACTACCATGAAGAATAATTACTACCCTTGAGAAGAAACATACTGAGAAGAGCATTGTGTAACACCGTTACCGGCGTCCCCAGTCCCCCATATATGGTGTCTGTGTCGCCAGTCCCTGCAGCCAGTTCTCAGGGCTTGCGCATGCCATTTATGTCTCTTGGGAGTGAGCTTATGGTGCATGCATACACGTATCTATTCTTAAAGGGCCAGCGTCCTGCAACCCGGAAGTGCATCTCAGCCTATGGCTAGGAGGCACTAGGTATTTAAGGCATCATCCCCTTATGGGAGGTACCTGGGCAATATGGTCTGTCCTGTGTTCTGTACCTTAAGCTGTGGTTGCTAATACATATGTATTTCCTAGAACCCGCTGCACCTATTTGTACCAGCCATGCCCGCTGTACTTGTTGTACCTGCTGTACCTGCTGTACTATCCGTGAGTGCTGTACTAGCCCAAACTGCTGCACCCGTCAGTTCATGTAATTCCAGCTGTACCCGTTACTCCTGTCATATGAGCTAAATCTTACATCCCTGCGTCCCAGCTGTTCAGTCTGCATCAGCCATTCCGGCTGACTTGCATGCACCAGAGACTCAGCCTTCCTGTATCTGTGCCCCTACTGGTATTCCCTACCCCTGGGGTAAACTGTCGCAGTGCAGTAGCATGTTTCCCTGAGTAGCACCTGGTGGCTACCTTCCAGCGCAAGCCTACTCTCACCATGAAAGGCTCTAGTGAAGGCGAGGTATTCGCTTAGTCACCCCCCTCAGGTGAGCCTGTGAGTATTACACACTGCTAGTATTCTTGTGATGTAATGCTTCCCCGGGCCCAGTGCACATCCATCCGCCTCTGGCCACCATCAAGAGTGAGATATGTGCGTGTCACTATGCATTCATTACCATGTTAGTACATCCACAGGTGCATGCTAGCATGGTATGTGGGCTGACTAGCCAAGGGAAGTAACACCCTTGCAACTAGTGGCGGCACGGTGGCTCAGTGGCTAGCACTGCAGTCTTGCAGCACTGGGGTCCTGGGTTCAAATCCCACCAAGGACACCATCTGCAAGGAGTTTGTATATTCTCCCTGTGTTTGCATGGGTTTCTTCCGGGTACTCCGCTTTCCTCCCACACTCCAAAGACATACAGATAGGACTCTAGATTGTGAGCCCCAATGGGGACAGTATTGCCAATGTATGTAAAGCGCTGTGGAATTAATAGTGCTATATAAATGAATAAAATTATTATTATAGTCCCTGGCCTCATTAGCATATAATAAACGATCCTTATAAATACTTTTTCTAAAGATCTCTTTATCTATGCTACAGGGACGGTTAGGCAGGGATTAGCAATATACACCCAGAACTGCTTGTAGTTCTGGGTCCATATTACACCTGACAGGTTCCCTTTAAAGCTTCATATACATAGTAAGAAAATGTGATAACGGAGATTGCAGACTGAAAAATACCCACACATAAGCTTGTTAATAATCTATTCTCCATCTCAGAGTAAAAAGAACTAATAACATAATTCTCAATATTAGTAAGAAAATAAATGATAGTTTATTGTTGAGCATGTGTATGCTGTTTATTTTTACTGGTGGCTTGTGTGCATGTCTACTAGAAAATGATGAGGAATCACTAATCACCAGAAGCTGTTCGCTTCCCGCACATCAATGAGCCTTTTACAAAAGCCTGATCTTATACTGGGTAGATACATGATGACAAGGGACTGTGGTTTCCAGTGTCTGCGTAGACAGAAGGGCCCAATACCTTTGCCAATTCCCCAACTGTCACAGTAGTTGTCCCGTATGTTGTTTGGATAGAAATTTGGCAGATGAAAATACACAGTAGCTCCCTTTACAGCTGTAACTGTGACCGTTACTTACAGACTATGCAAGCAACTGAAATTACTGTGTACGTAATAAAAGAAACACTAGTCTACAAGCAAAATCCCACAGAAAAAAAGAAACGTGACAATAAGTTCGTAAAACCCTTGAATATTATGCGAAATTCTGCACTAAGATTTTTT
Organism: Anomaloglossus baeobatrachus; assembly: GCF_048569485.1. Taxonomy (NCBI): domain Eukaryota; kingdom Metazoa; phylum Chordata; class Amphibia; order Anura; family Aromobatidae; genus Anomaloglossus; species Anomaloglossus baeobatrachus. Next base: position 83,156,788 of record NC_134354.1, on the reverse strand, counting down.
TTTAACATCTACTGCTGCTATATATTACAGGGGTTATTTGGCCTCATTGCTTTTAACTTCTCTTTTTTCTTGGTATCTATGCAGTGTGTCCACCCATATCCTGCCCACCGCCATTAACTTGAGAATGGCGGCAGCTATAGGCATAGAAGTGGTGTCTAGGTATAGTAAAGCAGCCATGTGCTATGCAATGAAACTTTTTGCGCCACCTGGTGGAAAACAACGGAGTTATCATTTTTATCTCGAAAACGGAACAAGATAGAGAAAAAAGTGAATTAAAAAAATTGCAGGGCATCATCAATTCAATACGAATCGACACCTTGCATACAGAAATGCTATGATATGAAACCAATGACCCCCCCCAAAACATTGAATGCTGGTCACGCATATGGCGCTCATTTAACTTTGATCCTCAAAATGGCCACCATCTGCTGCAATGCACATCTGGACTCTGGACAGCATACTGTATCTCGCTGCACGTTGTGCAATATGGTAGGTGACACGTTTGCTCAAGCATCTGTGATACATCGTCATAGGTCCTGCAATGTTGGTGGAGGGGGTCGCATACACCTGCTGTTTGATGTGACCTCACAGAAAGTCCAATTGAGTCAGGTCAGGTGAGCGTGGAGGCCACTCCACGCAGCCTCCATACCCAATGACTTGTAGGAAGGTCTCCATGAGGTATCGCTTCACGCCTGCAGCCTTGTGAGTTTTACACGTTCTAATCATAGCATTTCTGTATGCAAGGTGTCGATTCGTATTGAATTGATGATGCCCTACAACTTTGTAATTCCCTTTTTTTCTCTATCTCGTTTTGTTTTCGAGCTAAAAATGCTAACTCTGTTGTTTTCCACCAGGGGGCGCAATAGGTGATTTCATTGCATAGCGCATGGCTACTTTACTATACCTAGACACCACTTCTATGCTTATTGCTGCCGTTCTTAAGTTAATGGCGGTGGACAGGATATGGGTGGACACACTGTATATGCTGCAGTAGTGCGCAATCCACAAATGGTCCCACATTATAAGTTTTAATTTGATTAATACACTGGCAAAACAGATATGATAAAAATCCATTTGAAGACAAGGAGAGATATGATGCTAAAATGTGCGTCCAATTGTCCATATTATTATACACTGCAATTAAACATCCCCCAAAATACTTTCAGATTTTACACTTGCTTTTTAGTTATATGAAATATACTTTTATTGATTTGTCAGTAATTTCAGGTTTTTTTGTGCTTTACAATTTTTGAATTTTATCCACGTTGAAACCAAAATCAAAAATGTTGGAACAAATGATATTGGTCAGTTAGCCATTCACAATTCAAGTGCACAAAACACTTTTGCGAATGTGCAGAACAGAGTTGGTAGCTGTTGATTTTTCGTTAGTGGCCAGTAGCTGCAGCGCTACTTCTGTGTCCGACAATTATCACTAATGCATATTCATGGCTTTCCCCTTCCACCCGCATCTCTGATTGGATTACATAGGACCACGCTCCCACCCCTTGAGTCATTGTCTGTGTTTGGTTGGAATCACACATGCTTTCTGTGTCCTTATAATAGTGATAAGTAAATAAATAAATAAAACAATTGGCTTAAAGTCACCCCTGTATTGATACAATAACAGGTAAAGCCACAGCTACAGGCTGCAGCCCCCAGGCGTGTGCTTATCTTGGCTGTGTATCCAAACAAGAGAAACTGCATGCGGGTTTTTTTTAATCTTTTTTAAATAAATAATTTAAAAAAGCAGCATGGGGGCACCCTAAATTTTGATAGTCAAGATAAAGCCCTAATGTTGTCATTAAAGGTAACCTGTCACCAGGTTTTTCCCCATAAACTGCGGTCACCAGCAGTAAACCCTTATATACAGCAGTTTAGAATATTGTATATGTGGTATACCGGTAAACATTCTACTGCTGCTGAGTTACACAGTTGTCGTGCAGCAGTAGATCTGTTCCAGTGTGCCAGAATTACTTTGTGCACTGTGAGGCAGGCAGTATGAATTGCATTGTGTTATGATGTTCGTACACTGAGGATTGTTAAATGTAGTTTGCTGCCATGAAAGTCAGGTTCTCCACACAACAAGCTGCCATGGCAATGGCCGGGAGGAGTCTCCCACCTGACACGTCAGTAAACTGGTACAAACATATCTAGTCAGGAGACAGAGGAGAAGCTCCCAGAATCTCTGTCACAGTCCATGCTGAGGGGACATCTGTGACGCCCTGGACTAGCCAGGTAGTCACAAACACAACATCACACACACCCCCCTCCCCTGGTTAGGCAACAACAGTCAAACACCCTGTAGCCCTGCACCACGACCCTACTGCCTCCCCATACCACCACCGGGCCCCGGGATCACCAACCCCTACCCACGGAGGGGGGAACCAACACTTAGCTGCTCCCCGCCATCGTTCCCGGGAATCCCGTCATGAGCAGCGGTGGTGCCCACTATCACCACGACCCGTGAGTGGCGTCATGAACTATCTCCTAAAAACCACCCAACACCCCTTTTCACTCGGGGGGGCGAGGAGCGCTGCTCGAGTCCCCGGGTCCGGTCCACCGCTCGAGCCACCGAGCAGCAGCAGCCCCGGACCCGAGCGTAGTGAGCGACAACTTGGCATCTACGAACAGGATTAGATCCAATCTACCTACCGGTAGAAGTGCGCCTTGCAGTCCCCACCGGCAGCGTCCGGCCAAAAAATGTGAAGTTCCGCCATCTTGGGCGCGAAGATTTCCCGCTCGAGCCGTCTTCCCGAGCAGGGAGGGCGCAAAAGTGAAGCCCCGTCCTCAGAAGAAGGAAGTGCTGGAAAGAACCAAAGGGGGGGGGCGGTTGAGGTTGCGCCTGATGTAACCGAAGGGATAAAGAGCAGGGACACCAGGACTCTGCTTTACATCCGGTTCCTGGAAGCAAATGCACCAGTATGTCCACCCCATCTGAAAGGCCTGAGTCCCCGTAGCCTGCGCCCGGGACATCGGCGTGGCTGAATGCCCAAGTGATGTTGCTGTGCTGTCGCAACCGGGCCCAGGTGCGTGACCTGCTGGATCGCTGGACCGCTGAAGTGGAGGAGCTGGCTGCGTATGGGCGCATGAAATAGAGGCCATGCTGGAGGAGTTGGTGAGTGACCCACGCCCTTATGTCTCCGAGGGACCGGCCGCTGTGGCTGAAGGACCCAGTCTACCCCCGACCTCTGCAGGGCCCGCTCCATCGCCCGTGCTGGCCGCCCTTACTGCCCCACTCAGCCCACCGCCCCCGATGGGGACGGCGAAGTCCGCGTTGATGCCCTGCCATGGCCCGGAGGCCCGAGAGGACGCCGGCCAACCAAATGCCGGAGCGGTTAACTCAGAAAAACCGATGGCGGTCCTCCGTGCACCGACCGACGACGAATCGCCTGCCACTGAGGAGCCACAGGTCTGGGCTCAGCTGGAAACCCTACCTGTCCTACCGGATCCCGCCATCAGCCCCCTGGAGTCAGATGACAGCGGCTCAGGGGCTGACACAGAGCCTGTCTCAGAGGAAGAAGGAGTCTTCGGCTTGTATGATATGGAGGCCACCTACATCCCTCAGAGTGGAAACAATGGATGCCGGGCGGCCCTTCCCCATCGCGCCTGACGTGTGCTGGAAGGGATGGAGCCTGTATTTCTTCGCCTGGAGCCGGGCGAGGAGTACAGAAATGAGCAATAAAGGCAGCGGTCCTCCGTTGCAATACAGTTGTCCCTGTTGGGACCATCAGCACCTTGTTCCTGTTATATGTTTTGAAAGAATGAGCACCAATCATCCGAATACCTCACCTGATTGCCGTCCGTAAAAGGAGAAAGTTGTCCCCGTGGGGACTTTATGTGTTCCCACTAACCCCCTTCCAGAGACAAGGCGGAGAACTTGCAAGCCAACCACGAACCAGTGGCCTTGTAAATAATTTGTTGGGCCGTGTTCCGTGGCCGCCTCTGGAAAGCAGATTGGAGGAAGGACCCGCAGCAGAGCAGGCTGGGGTCCGGTGACCACCAAGACCAGTGACCATCCTCTGGGGGTCAGGGGTCCCCCTGGACGTGGGGTTCCCTGAAATGATAGCCGGGTGCGAGACATTGTACCCGTTCCCGCTCGGATGACCTGGACCAGGACTGGGGTAAAGGGGTGCTGCCCATTTCTTAGGGGCAGCATCAAGGTGTAGGTTGCTTGGGTGGGGGAGCGGAAGAACAGGGACCCATCCGTTATTAATAAAAATGTTATATACCATTAGTAACGTTTAAGAGAAAAGCCTCCCGTAATGGAAGAATTAAAAGTATGCTTAATGTTTATATATTTGTTTTACCCATGTTAATTTATATTTTTCAGAAATAAAAGCGGTGATGGACGGGCAGCCCGCGGACGGTCTGCTTTTCACCAAGGGGGAATGTGACGCCCTGGACTAGCCAGGTAGTCACAAACACAACATCACACACACCCCCGTCCGCTGGTTAGGCAACAACAGTCAAAAAAAATCCTTGTTGCCTCCTCCAGAGTCTGATGTCCACACTAGGTGGGGCGGAGCCAAGCGGTTGGCACCACCCACCAAGGAGTTCACAGGCCTGGAGGCGGGAAAAACAGTTAGTTTAAGTTTGGAGTTGAAAGTGACAGGAGAAAAACTGTTGGTGTCTGGGTAGGAGCCCAGGCACATACAGCAAGGTCGGCAGATGGTGGTGGCCATCTGTAGGAGTGGGTGCAGGTCAGCGGAACCGTAGGATCAGGGACGGGCGGTGGCCCACCGATACCGAGCCGGGGAGCAGATCTGTACCAAGCACAAAGGCAGGGCCATCAGACCCCGACCAGGCTAGGAGCCGCCGAAAACGGTCAAATCCGATAGTGACCGGGACCACAGGGGTTCCCTCACACCCAAGACCTGACAGAAGGCAACAGTCCACACAGTGAGGATAGAAAGCCACCGCCAGAGACTAGAGATCCAAGGGCCAGCGCCTGCGGGCAAAACGGGCTCCTTTGGTACATACATGCCGGAGAGCGGACTACCAGTGGGAAACCATCGGAGTCAATACATTCTACAACGGTGCAGGGAAAGACAGCCACCATCAACCTGTCCGGGGAGAGCTAAGACACTGCAGCCGGCTGCGGGACCCATCCATCCAACCGTTTGGTTTACCAGAGACTCTGTGAATCTGTGCCTGAGTGAGTACAACAGTGCCATCCGGCACCGCGCCGCGCTGCCCTGTAGCCCTGCACCACGACCCTACTGCCTCCCCGTACCACCACCGGGCCCCAGGATCACCAACCCCTACCCACGGAGGGGGGAGCCAACACCTAGCTGCTCCCCACCATCGTTCCCGGGAATCCCGTCATGAGCAGCGGTGGTGCCCACTATCACCATGACCTGTGGGTGGCGTCACGAACTATCTCCTAAAAAGCACCCAACACTCCTTTTCACTCGGGGGCGAGGAGCGCTGCTCGAGTCCCCGGGTCCGGTCTACCGCTCGAGCAACCAAGCAGCAGCAGCCCCGGACCCGAGCGTAGCAAGCACGGCCCCTCCAACCGTGAAGCTTCCTAAAGCCAGAAGAGATAAGGTTAAACCTGGGCTCTCCTGCATACTGGTTTTCTATGCGCTTCGAGCCAGAACCGATGAATCGTGACTTCTATGCCACAAACTCTATCTGCCCTACCCCCTGCAAATGGGAACGGTAGCACCAAAACTGTGAGTAGCTCCCTACCACTATTGTGTCGCCACTGGGAGCCAATCTGTGAAGGTCCCTCCATCAGCGAAGCATTACCTGGACTGTGCATTATATTACCTCCTACAGCAAGTGAGGAGAACTCTGCTCCAGCCACCCTGAGAGGCCTAAGCTTGCTTGTTTCATAAGAAGACACCTTCTTTCATAGGCAGAATACTATGTATCCTATAAAGTGAACTGCCGTCTCTTTGCCTTTAAGAGAGAGACTGTTCCCTGTTTCCTTCAGTAAAGTGTTAATGCAGTTCACCCTTGTGTCTGGCTGCTTGTAACTGCACAAACATCACGGGCGCTCCAACACCTGCACCCAGACACCACCTCCATAGGAGCGTCCCCGGTGGGTCCTTTACCATCTCCATAAGTGCCACCTCCCACTAAAGACAATTGTTGTGGACACAAGGGAAGCGCCCACTTCAGCTACCGTGACAGTACCATTTGCTGCCAGTGGAACTATATATCCCAGCTGGCCCCTCTGCAACATATGGCACCTCCCCCATGGGTCATCGCAGTATATAAGAGCCCAGGCCTCTCTGTATAACATAAAAAGACCTTTATGATACTCACCTAGGGGCGGTCAGGTACAATGGGTATTGCTGGTCTCGGTCCTGCGCCTCCTCCATTTTGTGCAGTTTCCTTCCTCCTTCCCAGCACTGCATGGATGATGTATCCTACGTCATCCACACAGAGGACGCCATTGCGCTCCTTTGCATGCGCACTTTGATTTGCCCTGCTGAGCCCAGAGCAAAGTAATGTAGTGCGCAGGCACAAGGAAAAGTCAAAGAATGCCAGGGCATGCGCACTTTCATACACTGATCTGCCCTCAGCAGGGCAGAGAGACATGCTCGTGCTCAGGAGCACAACAAAAGCCTCTGTGTGGATGATGTAGCATCTGTGCACCATCGGCTGAGAAGGAGGATGGCAACTGCAAAAGATGGAAGAGGCGCCAGACCAGAGAGCAGCAATGCCCATTGGACCCAGCCATCCTCTAGGTGAGTATAATAAAGGTGTTTTTTTATATTCTAGAGAGTGGCCTGGCCTCATATATACAGTATTCTAGAATACTGTGTATAAGGGTTCAATGGTGGTGGCCGCAGCTTATAGCCACCAAATCTGGTGAACGATTCCCTTTAAAGGCATAGAGACCATGACCATGCACCGAGATATCTCACTTGGGGGTAGAGGTTTGTTCTAAATCCTTAACTTTCAAGTGATTACAACCTCCCCTTAGGATTTTCATTGCTGGGAAAAGGTTTGGGAATTGCTCCAAAGAGCATGTAAATTGGATGGAAAGAAAACACCAGACTCTTTTTCCATGGGTGGCAGATGCCATAATCAGTGGCCTAATTTCACTCTTGCTCAGGAGCACCCCCCCAGTCTACAGCACGCGCCACTGATTGTCACTACTGTAAAAATATTAACTACTTAGATTTACAGAAGATTTCATGGCACAAGGACCGTTTCCCAGTTACTGTAGCAGTTTGTTCCATCTTTAAGTATTGCAACAAATCTTGAAGCAATGATATATGCCGTAAACCATCTGTATAGCCGCTGCTCTCCTATGTCTCCCCAGTTGTATAGTGGGTTTATATCAACCTGTCATGGCTGTATTGTATATCTGACAAATGGTCTATCTGATTCTCTCTAGATACTCTACGACTTAGCTGCCAGAAGCAAAAAGTTTTAAAAAAACATCTTCGTTTTCTATACTACATACATCTCGCCTCTAAAACCAAGATGAATATGACAATTCATACAAATGATGGGAAAAGTAATGTGACTAATGGTATAGAAAATATATTTAAAAAGACGTATATGGCACAGCAAATACAGCTAAATGTTACATCTCATGTAAACAATTTACTCAAAATTAAAGTTGATCCAGTTTAAAAACAATATATTTACAGGATATGAGCCTAAAATAGCATATATACAATGTACTGATATACGTATAATATGACAGATGCCCTTATCTTCAGCCATTCCCCCAATCTCATTATTTTTTATAAAGGACTACATTCCTTCATTGATTTGTCAGAAATACTGTGTCAAGGAACTTTCTGAATAGGTAATATCAGTAGGTAAGATAGTCCTTTTCTCTGTCTAAGGGTTCGGTTCCACTTGTGTTTTGCACGGACAAGTGAAATTCGATAAAACATCTAATTGCTCTCACTCTAGTGTAAAACTATGGGCAGTGTCCATCTGCGATTGATTTCTCATGCCATGTCAGCGTGAGAAATGAATCGCAGTGAGTCTCGGCTCACAGGCACCCATACCATACCATGGGTGCGTGTGACACATCGCACTGCACTCACATGTCATCCGAGTGCAGTGCAATATACGCATAGACAGGCCAGGGAGAACATGGGGAGAAAGTGTTCCTTCCCTCTTCTCCACAGCTGTGACCCAATCGCAAGACGCTCGCAGCAGAGGGACATTAGCATATTTTTTCCGATGTTCTCACATCAGAAGCTATCAGCAAGTGGAACCGTAGTCTAAACATTAGTCATGGAAGAGGAAGGGGCTGGCTTAGCTTCTGAATGGTTCCAGACACTTATCCTCCTTGACACGCATCAATGACACAGACATCAAGGAATAGCTGAAGATCTTAGCACCGCGTGGAGTAGAAGTATACTCGTAAGTTGCATAACTGAAAATGGATCATTCACCAAATTTCACCGACTTTTCGAGGCTGGTATACTTACAATGTATTGCTTGGTATTGGGGTGTGCATTTTATACTCTACAACCTTTAAACATTAAAATGTTGGTTACTGCTTTAAGTCCTCAAGCCCCACCAACAGATCAGGTTGTCAGATTTCCTTAATATTGCACAGGTGATGAAATTATTCCCTATGTATTAGCAAGGAAATCCTGAAAACCCATTACCTGGGCAATACTGTGGAGAACCTGAAAACATGATCTGTTGGTGGGCCTTGAGGACTGGAGTTGAGAAACACTGCTTTAAGGGAACCTAGCAGATCAGATAATGTGATTCAGCTGCAGATGTACTGTACAATTAATCTGCAAGGTAATAGGATTAGAAAGGTGTGTGGCCACAGTATTGAAAGTGCAGCTCTTGAGAGAAAGTGAACTTTCTACTTCCAGGGAGCTGCCGCCGGCTTTCAGTGATCACTCACTACACTGAGGGCGACGGCTATAAGCACACCTCAGCACTTTGATTGACAGACGTCTCTGCATTGATGCACCTTAGGGCCTACTGTCAAAGTGCCAGTGCATGCTTACAGCTACCAATCACTGTACAGTAAGTGATGACTGTTGCCACACTGACAGAACTGTATGACTGAAAGCTGGCAACTCCCGAGTGGAATAAAATTAATTTTCTTTCAAGAGTTGCACTTTCTGTATTGCAGTTAGTTTTCTGCAACAAAACAGTTAAATGGTATGATGAATCACACAATAAAGTTCTTCTGTAGGTGAAATTGAATGTAAAGTAAAGTGGCCACATACTGGGGACTCGCCAATGATCTGACACATTGCACAACATACTCATATTTCAGAGGTGTCCAAATTTGCGAGCCAAAAACCCAGTCCTATTTAATGTATTATTGCAAAGCAGTCTGCACTATGACTCAATGGAAATAATTAGATTATGCTCTTTTCTCTTCAATACAAAATCACAGATATAAGAGATCATTATATCCTTTATAGTAGCACCTGGAACCGGCTGCAACATTATCCTAATATAAACCCAACCAAAGTAATCTTAATAAATATATCTGTGGATTCCACTTAATATTTCTCCTCATGCCCCCATCCCGCCCTGGTCTAAGCCAAATATTGTAATAAATCTCTTCACCAAATGGACAGCTCCTTCTAAATACAAAGCCTTAAGGCTGCTTTACACGCTACGACATCGCTAGCAATTGCTAGCGATGTCGTGCGCGAAAGCAACTGCCCCTATCGTACATGCGATATCGTGTGATCGCTGCCGTAGCGAATATTATCGCTATGGCAGTGTCACACGCACATACCTGCTCTGCGACGTCGCTGTGACCGGCGAACCGCCTCCTTTCTAAGGGGGTGGTTCGTTCAGTGTCACAGCGACGTCACAGCAGTGGTGTCACCGAACCGCCGCCCAATAGAAGCGGAGGGGCGGAGATAAGCGGGGCGTAACATCCCTCCCACCTCCTTCCTCATTGCGGCCGGCCGCAGGTAAAGTGAGGTTCCTCGTTCCTGCTGTATCACACATAGCAATATGGCTGCCGCAGGAACGAGGAACTACTTCGTACACCGAGCAGCAGCGATATTCGAGAATAGGGGGGCATGTCACCGATGAGCGATTTTGACCGTTTTTGTGACGATTCAAAATCGCTCATAGGTGTCACACGCAAAGACATCGCTAAAGCGACCGGATGTGCATCACAAATTCCGTGACCCCAACGAGATCGCTTGAGCGATGTCGCAGTGTGTAAAGCGGCCTTTAGGCTAAGATCCCATGATGAGCTATTCTTGAGTTTTTGATGTTTCTGATTTTCTGCTCCATTTCTGCACCTATTATATAAATTAGATCACTTGTATTTTTTTACATTCATTTTTGTGTGAGGTTTTTTACATAGTTTTATTGTGATTTTGACGCTGCATTTTTTGTCTCCTATGTTTAAATAAATAATAATGTTTTAAATAAAGCTGCTTTAGTTTTGATACTTTTTGGTATTTGGCTTTGACAGTTTTATTGATATATAGTATTTTTCGTTTCATAAGACGCACTGGATTATAAGAAGCACCCCAAATTTAGAGGAGGAAAATAGGAAAAAATAGTTTTTAATGTTAAAATGAGAGTGCGTCTTACAATCCTAGTCCGTCTTATAATATCTCACTAGGGGTAGGGCGGGTGGTGGACCTGCTGATGAGGGTTACAGGAGGCATAAAAGGCGATGCTGCGGGCTCAGAGGAGGGGGTGTCACGGCTCAGGAGGGTCAGTGGACGTAAGTCGGCAGTATTGCGGGCTCAGGGTGTTGCGGTAGCAGGCGCCATTGATCTGACTGTGGGCTCCATTGAATCGCCCGTGGTTGACGAGATTGACTTCAAGAAAATGGTCATTGAATGGAGCTCGCAAACTGCTATCAGATCAATGGCGCCCGCCGCATCGCCAACCCTGTCCTGTGACCCTTCTGAGCCACTCAACTGCAGTGACACTCCCTCCTCCGAGGCCTCAGTATCACTGACCCTGCCTCCTGTGACCTCACTCCACCTCTGCTGCACCGGTGAGCCATATGTGGATTATAAAACACACCCAAATTTAAAAAAAAAAGTGTGTCTGTTTTATAATCCGGAGAATACGGTACTTATGCATGTATTACTAGCATTTTTTATGCGTTTCTGCACTAAAAACGAGTGTGCATTTTTAGCTGTGTTTTTCTTTCATCCAATGCAAATTTATATTGAAAATCTGCACAGAAAACTCAGCAAAAGAGAAATGGACATGCTGCAAATTTAAAATACGCACCACAGGTCAGTTTATGCTGAGCAAAAAAGAAGAACAGTAGGCATGAGATTCTATAAATCCCATTCACTTTGCTGGAACTATAAGACACCAAGTCAAAAATTCACCAAAAGTTCCTTGTGGATGCACATCCTTATACTTTTTACCAACAGCTTTATACAAAGCGCTCATCGTATCAAGTCTTGAATGAAGACCAGATATAAGGCTCTCCGTCTTATGTTAATTCATATTTGATGTATGTTACTCAAACTCAATGATTTCAGCTTAGCAGAGTTTATTCTATGTAAATAAAAATAATTTTGCACACAATCTCTAGGTCTATGGGGCATTCCAAAAAGCTGTAGGTCAAACAGAGTCACATTATATTACAGGATTTGGAAGAATCAAACCAATCAGATTAATTCAAGATATCTAAATATTTTAGTCAAAGCACCCAAGCAGAATGCAACTTTAATTAATGAATGCAAATACACATAAGTAATCCCAGCTGGGCTGCTTGTTAGTCTCCTTTGATCACATGCTGTCGGGAAGACTGACACATTCGCTCCTCTCCTATATATGCTGACTGGTCAATTTAATTAATGACAGCTATAACTAGTCTACTGTATACTGGTCTGGAGAGATTGTGTGATCCAGACTGGTGGCTCTAGTACTTTATTCCTGTGAGCAGTTGTGGTGTTAACCCTTGTTGTCCTTTTGGTGCTGCCTTCCTTCTCTTGCTTTTCTTCTAAGTCTCTTACTGTTTCTTCCACTGAGCTTGTAGTGTGTCTGAGCTTTGTTTTTTTCCCTGTCTGTCTTTATCTGTGTTACCATCAAACTCCTGCCCCTTCTTTCCCTGGTGGCGGGAACAGATTAGTTCTGGTCAGGAGAATAGCCAGGCATGGGACTCTCCACCACAAGGGGTAACCCTGAGGTTAGGGATAGAATAGGGCCCCCTAGTGTGAGAGATAGTATAGGAGTCCCCTGTCTCTCTCTATCCTGAAGTCAAATTGTGACATGTAGGCTGAAAAGTTCAACCTTTCTCCAAGAATTACCATATTTTCTGGATTATAAAACGCACTTCTTTCCCCCCAAAACTGGGGGGTGGGTGTGCATCTTATAAACAGGATATGCCTTACCGGTGCGGTGGTGGTGGTACAGGGTCGGCGATACTGAGGGCTCAGAGCAGGGGGGAGTGTGGCTCAGGCAGGTCACAGGACAGAGAGGCAGTGATAACTGCAGGCCTGGAGGTATTGCAGCAGCAATCTCCATTGAACTGTCGGCGCTTGATTCGATGGACTTCAACAAAATGGTCACGGAGGTCAATATACGCACGCATCGCCTGCGCGGCCATTTTGTTGAAGTCCATTGCGTTAACCGCCGACAGATCAATGGAGCCCGCAGCTCGCTGGTAGATCAATGCCGCTCGCGGCCACGGTACCCTCGAGTCCGCAGCATCACTGACCCTCCAGAGTTGCAGCACTCCCACCTCTGAGCCCATAGCATTACCAATCATACCTTCTGTGACCCTCCTGAGCCACGACAACCCCTCCTTTGAGCCCGCAGCATCGCCTCATGTGACCCGCCTGAGCTCCACTACCGCCACTCTCCCCTGATGAGCTATTATAAGACACACTAGGATTATAAGATGGACCCCCCCTTTTAACATTAAAATTTTTTTTTCCCTATTTTCCTCCTCTAAATTTGGGGTGCATCTTATAATCCAGTGCGTCTTATAAAACGAAAAATACGGTATACATTTTTTGTCCTGCCAGTTACCTTACTATTGTCCCATTGCTTCTGTTCTGAAAATTATGTGCTCAACATGAACCTGTGACCAATATAGTTGATCGCTGGCACTTTGGTGATCTTAGGTGTCTTATCATGTCATCAATATAGGCAGTGATTGGATACAATACTTAAGCCTGCTTTACACCTTGCAATTTCGCATACGATTTCGTATGCGATTTGCAACGCCCCCATCGTATGTGTGGCACATTCAATATGTTGAATGTGCCGCACATACGAGTAACCTCCCATCACACGTACTTACCCCTCCATACGACCTCGATGTGGGCGGCGAACGTCCACTTCCTGGAGTGGGAGGGACGTTCAGCGTCACATCGACGTCACGTGGCAGCCGGCCAATAGAAGTGGAGGGGCGGAGCTGAGCGGGACGTAAATATCCCGCCCACCTCCTTCCTTCCACATTGTGGACCGGGAGCCGCAGGACGCTGGTAAGATCTGTTCATCGTTCCCGGGGTGTCACACACTGCAATGTGCGCTACCCCGGGTACGATGAACAATCTGATGTGCAATTCTAGAGACAGGTACGATGTGTATGCGATGAAGGTTTTAACGTTCAATCGCAATCGCACACACCTGTCACACACTGCAATGTACCTTACAATACTGGATGTGCGTCACTTACGACGTGACCCCGCCGACACATTGTAAGATATATTGCAGCGTGTAAAGCGGGCTTTAGATGTCAATGCCAACATGTCATCATTGGAAGAGGAAGAACAGACTGGCGAGGAGCCAGGAAAGTGTGAGAACAGGAGAATCAGGGGACTGTTAGGTAAGTATAACTTCTTTTAATATTTTATAGCATTTTAAGAATTATTTTACTAAGTTTAGCTGACTTGACAATTCAAAAATATAAAGAAGAGCATTAACATGCCTAGGATTTCTTTTTCCTTCAAGAACCTCTCTGAATCACCAACAGAACTGTGTCTCATTTTTCTTCTTGATGAATCAACTGCATTTTTTTCCATTTGCGTTGTCCCAGATTTGCATCTTCGCAATTTAGAATAATTAAATGCTCTATATGATAGCCTGTCATAGACACTTGCTGATACATTATCACCAACATGGATCACAGGTGGGAATTTCGGTTTCACACTTATTCAAAATATATGCTGAAACCATAAAGGAAAATGAGACATTATTTCCCAGGTGAATACGCAGCGCCTTTATTTATTGCTCTAGTAGAAGATATCTTCTGGGAATTCCTTTAATGTTCTTATTGATAAATTGTGCATGACCTGCAGGACTGGAAACGACAAAGCCAACGCTTAATGCATCATGCAATTTGCAGTAAAATAGCACAACATGCGAATAAACAAAGAGCGCAGACTAGAAATACTGCTCTGAACATTACATGTATCCGTAACCAGTGTCTCATCTCACCCAGAAACAAATATATATAGGCTCGTGTATAGACAATCTCCCATGTGGGTGATTATTGGGAGGTAGGAAAATGGGTCACCCAAGAGAAATAATGGAGGGAATATAAGAGAGCGCAGAAAAAAAGTGACAGACCTGATTCCAGTAACCATAGACTTACAAAAATATGGATACGCTGTGTCTTCACTTAAAGGCGTAACATAAAGAAATATTATGCTGCACACTGACAATCTAGAAATACTGAAATTATAAATTAGGACCATAGAAAACATTAAAGGGGTTGTCAATTACTAGGACAACCCCTTCTGATTCTACATGTTTGAAGATAAAATAAAGCCTATACAGTAGCACCCATCCAGCGGTATCTGGGCTCGCTATGCCAGGCCTCACATGGGGTTGTAACCAGTGCTTTTTTTGTAAAAGAAATATTTGCCGCTACGCATCTCTGAGGCGAGGAGCGGGGGGGTCAGGCACCGCCGGATGACATTGAGGAGCGGGGAGGGGGGGGGGGGCGGTGACAGGGGAGAGAGTGGACGATCATGCGAGCACAAGTATGAGATTTATACACTTCTGGCCACATTCTGGTTTGATGTGTCTGGCCTCAGTCAATTCATTTTCATTGAGCATGTCTGTTCAGCACGTGACCACATCTATGTAAATCGCATACTTGCAGCTTCACAACCTCCCACTCTCACCGCCGGCACCAGAGAATCCTGACAGCGTGCAGTGTGCGCACTGTGAGAATTCAGAAGTCTGCAGTCACAGAGGGACACACAGAGTGACTGCAGACTCATCACAAATTTGGACAACCCCTTTAATGCCCCTAACAACTTAAATAAAAACATAGTAACCCTTAACTTGTCAGACGGCACAAGACTTTATTAAAGAGATTGTCCACTACTTTAACATTAATGACCTTTCCATAGGATAGGTCAATGTCTGACTGGTCGGGGTCTGGCACCTGGCAACCCCGCCAATTCCCTACACTAGGTGCCGGTGGTGGCAGGTGGCCGGAAGTGCTCAGTTCTGGATCTGCTCCACCTTCTGATAGTGGCAGCAGTCTCCTATTAAAATCAATGAGGCGGATATGCAGTACCCGGCCGCGGACACCATCAGAGGATGGAGCAGATCCAGAAATAAGCATTTCCGGACACCTGCACCAAGAACAGCTAATCAGTGGGGGTCACATTGCGCTCACATCAGAAGCAATGTGCAAGTGGGACCAAGGCTTAATGATAAGACATTGTCAGTATCACAAATAAATATTTACATTCAGGTGCCTTATAGATGACGTTGTCTCTAGTCATTTCTTTCTATTCTTCATCTTGTCCTGACGCAATGATGACTTTTTACATTCACATCTCATCTCTGCAGATTTCCATCTTCTCCGGTCTTCTGCAGCACATCCCGACACAATGCCCCTAAAAGTAGCAGAATGATTATAATACTTCTACTTAAAAAAATCTGCCCTACACTGTGCTCCAGAATAAATAATGGCCCTTCACAGTATTCTCTGCACAAAATATGACCCACACTGTCCCTCTTATGGTACATGCCCTCCATATTTCCTCTTTCCAAACTGAGCCTACTGTTTACGGTGTCCTTTACACTGTGTCCCTTTATACTGCCCAGTCTTTATACTGTGCCTTCATCACACTGCTCCTCCTTGCTATAACCTCACACTGTCCTCCCATTCTGCCCCCTCGCCATAGCACCCCTCTCTACTACCCAGTCTTTATTCTGTGCCCCTCACATTCTTCTCATCCCTTACTGTCTCCTTACTACCTCCTGTGTGTCCATATATTTTTCCAACTCATGCCCCATCCTACCCACTTGCTCCTCATACCATGTCACTCTTCATTCTGTGTCCTCAAAAATTCTTTCCAGTTCGCTCCACATCCTCTCTAACCCCATGCATCACCCCTCATCCTTTCTGTCCCCATGCATCACCCCTCATCCTCTCTATCTCCATGCATTACCCCTCATCCTCTTTGTCCCCATGCATCACCCCTCATCCTCTCTGTCCCCATGCTTCATCCCTCATCCTCTCTGTCCCCATGCATCACCCCTCATCCTCTGTCCCCATGCATCACCCCTCATCCTTTCTGTCCCCATACATTACCCCGCATCCTCTCTGTCCCCATGCATCACCCCTCATCCTCTCTGTCCCCATACATGAAACCTCATCTTCTCTCTCCCCATGCATGAAACATCATCCTCTCTCTAACCATGCATGAAACCTCATCCTCTCTCTCCCCATGCATGAAACCTCATCCTCTCTCTCCCCATGCATGAAACCTCATCCTCTCTCTCCCCATGCATGAAACCTCATCCTCTCTTTCCCCATGCATGAAACCTCATCCTCTCTCCCCATTCATGAAACCTCATCCTCCCCATACTGTGCCCAAAGATACTTCCCCCTCCCCATCCTCTCTTCCCACCATACTCTGTCCACAGATAGTTCTCTCCCCACCCATACTGTGTATATAGATATTGCCACCTCCCCACCCTCTGTCCCCCTAAAGTGTGTCCACAAATGGTTCCCATTCCCCACCCCCTGTCCCCCCCATAGTGTGTCCACAGATAGTTTCCTCCCCCACCCTCTCTCCCCCATACTGTTTCATAAATACTTCCCTCTCACTCCATATTGTTCCTCCTCTGTGTCTTCTTCAGCTCCACAGTGGAGCACTTATCAGCGTTTTCTGCCACCTCCGCGCTGCAGCGCTGGCTTCCAAGTCAGCAGTCTGATCAGCTGACCTGATCACATGAAAGCCATCGTGCTGACCCGGAAGTCTCCTCCTTATCCGTTTCATCCCACTGCTTCTAGTATTTCCTTGTGAAAATAAGAATAAAACTGATCCCTCTACAGTGTGACAGCCTTTAAGATATTTGTAGACAGCTATTAAGTCTCCTCTCAGTCTTCTCTTTTGCAAGCTAAACAGAATAACACAGCCCAGTAAGTGACACATTGCTGAAATCAGGCTCTCAGCCCCTACATCATTCTGCTCTCAGATTACATATCAGTCTGCACAGATCTGTGCACCCTCCTCCTGCGTGTAAGAATCTCTGCTATACTGCGCCATTACATCTTTACAGCAATATGGTGAATTTCACTCTTTTATTTCACCAAGCTTAGAGGAGACTTGCTTTATATTATATGGTGTTTTCTCCTGAAATGTGATAAACATTCCACATCATTATTATGACAATGCTAATTTGGATTAATAACTATTTGTGCACATATATATAATTTCTTGAAATAAGTTCATGTTTTAAACCATCTCATTTTTATAGTGTCACCATCTTAAAGGCATATTCCTAAACAGATAATAGTTCATATATCTGAACCATCTTTTGATGCAGTTTTTTCCACAATAGTTATTCCTTTTAATTGCTATGTTTCCTTTGTTACTCTTTTCTGCATTAATACCCCATCAAATAAAAATATATAAAAGGAACTGTTTAATGGCACATTTCGTCACCAGTTCTAAATCTGTTTTCGGAATCAGACTGGCGTAACCGCAGAACCTATCCCCGAATGTGCGCACTAGAATATTCTACCATGGAAAGATACGCTGCAGTTAGCTGGTGCCTTGAAGTGTTAGAATGGGAGGTTAAGTAAGGACAATGACAACTTCCCACTGTCTAGGTCTGGAGGGAGCACACATCCAAATTGATTTTTATTTTATTTTTTTTTTGCTAGTGTGGAAGCAGCAACAAAAGACTTGAAGTTTTGTCAGTTTTAGGAGATATGCAAAACATTGATTTTATAATATGTAAATGAAAAAAGCTGGATAAAACTAAAGTAAGGGACATCACAAACCTACTGTATAATGAATGAAAATAATTACCAGCACAAATAAATCCTCCAATTAGTACTAATTTATTACACATAAAAATAAATACAATTAGCAATATGAGACCTAAATAAAAAACAACATGGGGCTCTCGTGGAAGAAGTAATTAAAATTAAATATGACATGCAAATGCCAGTGATTCCAATATATTCAAATTAATGAGTGAACTACTTTTATATGAAAGATATATAATATACTAGGTGTAGTATCCAAGTGTGCCCGGGATGGTAACTAAGTCTGCCTCATTCCCTCTCTCCTCCTCTCCCACTCTATTTCTATCCGACTCTGTCTCTCTCTCTCCCACTCTCCCTCTTTTTCCTACTCTCCCCCTCTCCCACTCTCCTTCTTTCTCTTTGTCTCCCCACTCTCCCTCTCTCCCACTTTATCTCTCTCTCTCCCACCCCCCTCTCTCTCTCCTACTCTCTCTCCCATCTTCCTCTCTCTCTCTCTCTCTGTCTCCCCCTCTTTCTCACTCTCCCTCTCTCTCTTTGTCTCTCTCCCACTCTCCCTGTCTCTGTCCCTTTCTCTCCCAATCACCTTCTCTCTGTCTCTCTCTGACCCTTCCTCTCTCTGTGTGTTTCCCACTCTCCCTCTCTTCCACCCTCTCTCTCTGTCTCTCTCTCCCACTCTCGCTCTCACTCTCTCCCTCACCCTTTCTCTCTGTCTGTCTCCCACTCTCCCCCTCTCTGTCTCTCTCCCACTGTCCCTCTCTCTCTTTGTCTCCCCCCACTCTCCCTCTCTCTCTTTGTCTCTCTCCCACTCTCCCTCTTTGTCTCTCACCCACTCTCCTCTCTTTGTCTCTCCCCACTCTCTCTCTCTCTTTGTCTCTCTCCCACTCTCCCACTTTGTCTGTCTCCCACTCTACCTCTCCCTCTTTGTCTCTCTCCCACTCTCCCTTTCTCTTTTTGTCTCTCCCCACTCTCCCTCTCTGTCTCTCACACTCTCTCTCTTTGTCTCTCTCACACTCTCTCTCTTTGTCTCTCTCACACTCTTTCTCTCTTTGTCTCTCCCCACTCTCCCTCTCTGTATCTCTCCCACTATCCTTTCCTCACTCTCTCTCCCTCTCAGAGCCCCTATTAATGACCTGTAACAAAAGATGCAGAGCTATGATTGGTTGCTATAGGCCATCTGATAAATATTCAGGCTAACTGTCAAAACAGACAATATATTACCTCACACATCCAAACAGTAAGGCTAGTTTCACACTTGCGTTCAGCGCATTCTGTCACTATGGAGAATAGCGCAGTCCATTAACGCACTGCGCTATTCTCCATAGACTTGTATGGACGACGCACTGTAACGCAAGTGTCTGCGTTGCATCCGCTGGACGACGCAGCGTCGTTATTTTGACGCTGCGTCGGGCGGATGGAACGCAGCATGTAACATTTTTCTGCGCTTGGCGGAGTGTCAAAAAAACGCAACCTGCAGGAATCCGTTAGGCGTCCGTTGTTTTTATAATGGACGCCTATGATGACGGATTCCGTTAGAATGCGTCATTTGACGGATTCCGTTAACGCAGCTGTCTTTACACAACTGCGCATGCTCAGATGTGTAAAGTCAAGGAAAAAAAACTACAACGGATTGCGTTATTTTGTACGATCTGTAGCATACGTTGTGCCACTATATGCAACGCATCCGTTGCATGCGTCACACAACACAATGCTACGGATCCCGTCCAACGCAAGTGTGAAACTAGCCTAAGTAAGCTTTTTTTTTTTGCAAATAACTATAAAGTGCAGGGTTAAAATTTCCCCTGAAATCATAGTCTACTTCCAAATGAGCCGACTGTGCAAAGTTTTGTGACTGTAAATCCATCGGTGCAGATTCCTTTAGCGGACATACACATACATACATACATACATACATACAAACATACACAGATACACACATACATACAAACATACACAGATACACACATACATACAAACATGCAAACATACACAAACAAACAAACATACACACACTCCACTTGAGATATATATATATATAAATATATATATATATATATATATATATGTGGATATATATATATATGTGTATATATATATATATATATATGTATATATATATATATGTATATATATATATATATATATATATGTATATATATATATATATATGTATATATATATATATGTATATATATGTTGTGAGGTAGCGTGGTCGGCTGCGCAGCAGAAGACACGGGATCCAGGCATTAAGGTTCACAGCACACGGTTTAATGTCCAAAACAAAAGTCCATAACACAATACATGTGCCTCTCCAGCAGAAAAACTCAGGGAGTTGTGTTCCCTCCCTCACACCCGGCACACCTGCCCTTGTTCCTGATTCTATTTAACCCTTCCCTCAGCCTGTAGGGAAACAGCATTAACCCTATAGTGGATTCACTTCCTATCATGGAGTGAGCACAACCGGGGCGAGACATACCGACCGTCATAGATAACCCCGGTCACAGTCTCACATACCCCCCCCCTCAGTTCAAGCGTGCGGGGTTGAACTCCAGCCATCAAACACGGGCCGCGGGACAAGGCATTGGCATTGCCCTGCAACCTACCGGCCCGGTGTTCAACCGTAAACCGGACGTTCTGCAGAGAAAGGAACCACCGGGTAACCCGGGCATTCCGTTCCTTGGCGGACCTCATCCAGACCAGTGGAGAGTGATCCGTCACCAAGCGAAACTGCCGTCCCAGCAGGTAATAGCGTAGGGACTCCAAGGCCCACTTGATCGCCAGGCACTCCTTCTCCACTACGCTATCATTCCGGTCGGGAGGGGTGAGCTTCCTACTCAAGAAGGTGACGGGGTGTTCCTCCCCCTGAACCACCTGAGACAGCACTGCCCCCAGGCCGACCTCCGAGGCGTCAGTCTGTACAATGAACTCCTTCCGGAAATCAGGGTTGACCAGAACGGGCTGTCCGCACAGGACCTCCTTCAGGGCCCGGAAGGAGTCCTCGGCCTGCGGAGTCCAGCGCACCATGACGGACTTCTTGCCTTTGAGAAGGTCCGTCAAGGGGGCTGATAGTCCCGCAAAATCCTTTACAAACCTCCTGTAGTACCCCACGATACCCAGGAAGGCCCTAACCTGCTTCGTGGTCAGGGGTCTAGGCCACTTCTGGATCGCCTCAACCTTGTTAATTTGGGGCTTAATCACTCCTTGGCCTATCACGTAGCCCAAGTAGCGGGCTTCCGTGAGTCCCAACGCACATTTCTTGGGATTGGCTGTCAATCCGGCTGTTCGAAGCGCGTCCACCACCGCTTGTACCTGTTCCAAGTGGGTCTGCCAATCGGAGCTGTAAATAATGATGTCATCAAGGTACGCCGATGCATACGCCTGGTGGGGTTCCAGCACTAAGTCCATCAACCTCTGGAACGTGGCCGGAGCGCCATGTAACCCAAAAGGCAAGACAACATAGTGGAAGAGACCCTCCGGCGTAACAAAAGCGGTTTTCTCCTTGGCGGACTCTGTTAGTGGCACCTGCCAGTACCCCTTGGTCAGGTCGAGCGTGGTAAAATATCGCGCCTGTCCCAGCCTATCAATCAGCTCATCCACCCGGGGCATGGGGTAGAGATCGAACTTGGATATTTCGTTCAATCTCCTAAAGTCATTGCAGAACCTTAAGGAGCCATCGGGTTTTGGTATTAGGACAATCGGACTAGCCCATTCACTCCGGGATTTTTCGATGACCCCCAGGCGTAACATTGTCTTTACTTCCTCTGATATGGCTTGTCGTCGAGCCTCCGGTACCCGGTATGACTTCAGGCGTACCTTCAGGTGGGGCTCGGTGACAATATCATGTCGTATCAGACTGGTCCTACCGGGCAGCTCGGAGAAGACATCGGGGTTCTGCTGAACCAACCGTCTGGCCTCTCGCCTCTGAATCTTGGTGAGGGCTTCTCCAATCCTTACTTCCGGTTCGTCCTCTCCGGAGGTCGCTGGAGCCGGATGTGAACGACCCGAAGAGGAGGGAGGTGGGGAAAAAACAGCCATCAGGCTTTCCCGTTCCTGCCAAGGTTTTAAAAGGTTGACATGGTATATTTGTTCAGGTTTCCGCCTACCGGGCTGCAATACTTTATAGTTAACCACCCCGACTCTTTCCTTTATCTCGTAGGGGCCTTGCCACTGAGCCAGGAATTTACTCTCCGCCGTGGGGATTAATACCAACACCCGATCCCCGGGTTTAAAGGTCCGCACAGTGGCTTGTCTATTGTAGCGGCCGCTTTGCGCGGCCTGAGCCTCCTGTAAATGCTCCTTCACAATTGGCATGACCGCGCTTATGCGGTTCTGCATACCTAAAATGTGTTCGATCACACTTTTATGGGGGGTGGGCTCTTGTTCCCATGTTTCTTTTGCCAGGTCCAACAATCCCCGGGGATGTCGCCCGTATAACAATTCAAAAGGCGAAAACCCCGTGGATGCCTGTGGCACCTCTCGTATGGAAAACATCAAATAGGGAAGCATCATATCCCAGTCTTTCCCGTCTTTTGAAATCACCCTTCTAAGCATGGTTTTCAGGGTTTTATTGAAACGCTCGACTAAACCGTCCGTTTGAGGATGATACACAGACGTACGCAACTGCTTGATCTGGAGTAGCCGACATAGCTCTTTGGTCACTTTAGACATGAATGGGGTCCCCTGATCCGTAAGGATCTCCTTGGGCAACCCCACCCGGCAGAACACAGCAAACAACTCCCGAGCTATAAGCTTTGCCGCAGTATGTCTGAGAGGTATCGCCTCGGGATACCGGGTGGCATAGTCAACTATCACTAGGATGTGTTGGTGCCCTCGAGCGGACTTTAAGAGGGGCCCCACCAGATCCATCCCTATCCGTTCAAACGGGACTTCTATAATGGGTAGCGGTACCAACGGACTGCGAAAATGGGTCAGGGGTGCGGTAAGCTGACACTCCGGGCAGGTTTCGCAGAACCGTTTTACCTCCCCAAAGACCCCGGGCCAATAGAACCTTTGCAATATTCGCTCCTGCGTTTTCTTGACCCCTAGGTGGCCACTCATCAGGTGTTTATGAGCCAAGTCGAGGACCCGCCGGCGATGCGGCTGGGGCACCACCAACTGTTCTACCCCCACGCCCCGTATTTCATCTACCCGGTAGAGTAAATCCTGCTTAAGAGCGAAATGGGGGTACCTTACCTGGGCACCGGGCAGCTGTGCCACCCCCTCAACTACTGTCACCCGACTCCGGGCATGTATCAACGTAGGGTCCTGGAGTTGGGCTGTCCCAAACGTATCCGGGGACGCCTCCAACTCCGGGATGGGCTCGACCGTCTCAGCCTCTCCTGCCAATACCTCTAGGGGTGACCTACCGGGTTCACACTCTGTCCCTAACATGGTGACCCCTACGGCAGGTGTCCCGGATTCAGGATTGTAGGGCTCAGGTCCCGGATCAACCGATATCTGAGGGGACTTAGGGGGTCCCCTCCACAAAGTCCAAAAATAGGGCAGATCCCTTCCTAGGATCACGTCATAAGGAAGAGTGGTAAGAAGTCCCACCTCATGTTGCACCTGCCGGCAAGGTGCTGTGATGGTGACAATCCCCGTGGGATAGTCGCGGCGGTCCCCATGTATGCAAACCACCCCCACGGTGCGTCCTGTGGTCTTTACTTTAGCCCTCAAGGTGGATCGCACAAGGGTCACTAAGCTTCCGGAATCCAACAATCCTGTAACCGGACATCCATTCACCTGTATTTGGCACAAGTGGGGCTCCGTCTCTGGGGAGACCCGGTCAGCGGTACACACCACCTGAGCATACATTGAACCCCGCTGGGTAACCCCACAATCCATGGGCTCCGTGGTGAGTGGACACTGGGCTTCCATATGTCCCACCCGCTGGCACCGCCAACATCTAATGGGGACGGAAACCCCCTTGACGGGTTGTCGTTTAGGGTACAGAACCTTCCGGACCTCAGGAATGGTGGCCACGGCCTCAGACGGGACGGTAGGGGACTCCTGCACCGTTGTCAGCGGTGGGTCCTTGGCCCTAGGCCTGGAGGGGCCGGACCGACGGGCGGTACGCAAAGTCTCACCGCTTTCCGGACGCTGCCGTCGTCATCCGGTCCTGGGGTTGTTGCTGCCGGTCTGGCACGGATCGACTTGGCCAGGAGAACCATCTGTTCTTGGTGCCTTTTTTCCTGCAATTGCAAGGCTTGCTGCTGACGTGCATTGGCCTGCTCCATCTGTTCTTGGTGCACTTGCAAGGATTGCTGCTGACGTGCATTGGCCTGATCCATCTGTTCTTGGAATTTTTTTTCCTGCATTTGCAAGGATTGGAGCAGGTGTGCATTGGTCTGTTGCTGCTGTGCATTAGCCTGAGCCAAATGCTTTAGTATGTCCTCCATGGCGTCGCCGGGTTTGGGCTGTAGTATAGCCGCTCGAATCCAGGACATGTGCTACTGGGTCACCAGGAATGGATGCTACACCTCACCGGCTGTCATGCCCGCCGATTCTCCACCATATGTGAGGTAGCGTGGTCGGCTGCGCAGCAGAAGACACGGGATCCAGGCATTAAGGTTCACAGCACACGGTTTAATGTCCAAAACAAAAGTCCATAACACAATACATGTGCCTCTCCAGCAGAAAAACTCAGGGAGTTGTGTTCCCTCCCTCACACCCGGCACACCTGCCCTTGTTCCTGATTCTATTTAACCCTTCCCTCAGCCTGTAGGGAAACAGCATTAACCCTATAGTGGATTCACTTCCTATCATGGAGTGAGCACAACCGGGGCGAGACATACCGACCGTCATAGATAACCCCGGTCACAGTCTCACAATGTATATATATATGTATATATATATATATATGTATATATATATATATATATATATATATATATATATATATGTATATATATGTATGTATATATATGTATATATATATATATATATATATATATATATATATATCTATATATATAATTGCCTTATTCTGTCTGTCTGTCTGTCTGTCTGTCTGTCTATCTGTCTGTCTGTCATGCTCCGAAATTGTGTCCTTACGGTGACACAAAGCTGATTGGCCGCTGGGCTCGCCATGGCCCCGCCCCCCCACACGGATTGGCCTCTCGCCCCGGCTCTCTGCAGGCCCCGCCCCCTCACGCAATGCACGCTCGCTGTGGCCCAACTGACACGGGGCTCCGATTCCCAGGTGAGTACACACACATCAGATCACACTCACTCTCACACTCACTCTCACACATCACATCCACACACAACATGCTGGGATATCGCTTGCTTCTACACCGGCTCCGTCAGGATCCCGGCAGCGCCAGACATAACCTTGCGATGCTGGGATCTTAACGGAGGCCGTGAAAGCTGGTAACCATTATACACATCGGGTAACTAAGGTCCCTTAGTTACCCGATGTGTATCATAGTTACCAGTGTACACCGGCTCACACTCACACACACATCACATCGCATCCACACATCAAGGTCCTGCAGCTGCAGAACATACATAACATAACAGCACACACACACACACACAAATCAGATCACACTCACTCACATACACACATCACATCGCATCCACATACTCACAACATCCTGGGATATCGCTTGCTTCTCGGCGGCGATATTGTGCTGTGAGCTTCCAGGACCTGATGGAGGATCACATGGCCAGAAGCCTGTGATATCCCCGGATGTTGTGAGTATCAGCGCGTATGTGCAATATCGTCAGTGTCTGTGTGTGTGAGTGTATGCGATCGGGTGTGTGTGAGTGTATGCGATCGGGTGTGTGTGTGAGTGTATGCGATCGGGTGTGTGTGTGAGTGTATGCGATCGGGTGTGTGTGTGAGTGGATGCGATCGGGTGTGTGTGTGAGTGTATGCGATCGGGTGTGTGTGTGAGTGGATGCGATCGGTTGTGTGTGTGAGTGGATGCGATCGGTTGTGTGTGTGAGTGGATGCGATCGGTTGTGTGTGTGAGTGGATGCGATCGGTTGTGTGGGTGAGTGGATGCGATCGGTTGTGTGGGTGAGTGGATGCGATCGGGTGTGGGTGAGTGTCGGCAGAGGAGCACGGCGTGCTGGAGGAGGCTGGGAGCAGAGAGGCTGATCTTGGGGAAGGCTGGGAGGGGGGGGCTGATGCTGAGGGAGGCTGGAAGGAGAGAGGCTGAGCAAACGTGCTCCATCCGCCATACTGCGCACTCCCCATCGAGCTGCATCCCCCATGCTGCGCACTCCCAAACGTGGTCCATTCGCCATGCTGCGCACTCCCAAACGTGGTCCATCCGCCATGCTGCGCACTCCCAAACGTGGTCCATCCGCCATGCTGCGCACTCCCAAACGTGCTCCATCCGCCATGCTGCGCACTCCCAAACGTGCTCCATCCGCCATACTGCGCACTCCCCATCGTGCACCATCCGGCATGCTGCGCACTCCTAAGCGGATGGAGCATGATGGGGGGTGCGCAGCATGGCGGATGGAGCACGTTTGGGAGTGCGCAGCATGGCGGATGGAGCACGTTTGGGAGTGCGCAGCATGACGGATGGAGCACGTTTCGGAGTGCGCAGCATGACGGATGGAGCATGTTTGGGAGTGCGCAGCATGCCGGATGGTGCACGATGGGGAGTGCGCAGTATGGCGGATGGAGCACGTTTGGGAGTGCGCAGTATGGCGGATGGAGCACGTTTCGGAGTGCGCAGCATGGCGGATGGAGCACGTTTGGGAGTGCGCAGCATGGCGGATGGACCACGTTTGGGAGCGCGCAGCATGGCGGATGGAGCACGTTTGGAAGTGCGCAGCATGGCGGATGGAGCACGTTTGGGAGTGCGCAGCATGGCGGATGGAGCACGTTTGGGAGTGCGCAGCATGCCGGATGGTGCACGATGGGGAGTGCGCAGTATGGCGGATGGAGCACGTTTGGGAGTGCGCAGCATGGCGGATGGAGCACGTTTGGGAGTGCGCAGCATGGCGGATGGACCACGTTTGGGAGTGCGCAGCATGGCGGATGGAGCACGTTTGGGAGTGCGCAGCATGGCGGATGGAGCACGTTTGGGAGTGCGCAGCATGGCGGGTGGAGCACGTTTGGGAGTGCGCAGCATGGCGGATGGAGCATGATAGGGGGTGCGCAGCATGGCGGATGGAGCACGTTTGGGAGTGCGCAGCATGGCGGATGGAGCACGTTTGGGAGTGCGCAGTATGGCGGATGGAGCACGTTTCGGAGTGCGCAGCATGGCGGATGGAGCACGTTTGGGAGTGCGCAGCATGGCGGATGGACCACCTTTGGGAGCGCGCAGCATGGCGGATGGAGCACGTTTGGGAGTGCGTAGCATGGCGGATGGAGCACGTTTGGAAGTGCGCAGCATGGCGGATGGAGCACGTTTGGGAGTGCGCAGCATGGCGGATGGAGCACGTTTGGGAGTGCGCAGCATGCCGGATGGTGCACGATGGGGAGTGCGCAGTATGGCGGATGGAGCACGTTTGGGAGTGCGCAGCATGGCGGATGGAGCACGTTTGGGAGTGCGCAGCATGGCGGATGGACCACGTTTGGGAGTGCGCAGCATGGCGGATGGAGCACGTTTGGGAGTGCGCAGCATGGCGGATGGAGCACGTTTGGGAGTGCGCAGCATGGCGGGTGGAGCACGTTTGGGAGTGCGCAGCATGGCGGATGGAGCATGATAGGGGGTGCGCAGCATGGCGGATGAAGCACGTTTGGGAGTGCGCAGCATGGCGGATGGAGCACGTTTGGGAGTGTGCAGCATGGCGGATAGAGCACGATGGGGAGTGCGCAGTATGGCGGATGGAGCACGTTTGGGAGTGCGCAGTATGGCGGATGGAGCACGTTTCGGAGTGCGCAGCATGGCGGATGGAGCACGTTTGGGAGTGCGCAGCATGGCGGATGGACCACGTTTGGGAGCGCGCAGCATGGCGGATGGAGCACGTTTGGGAGTGCGCAGCATGGCGGATGGAGCACGTTTGGAAGTGCGCAGCATGGCGGATGGAGCACGTTTGGGAGTGCGCAGCATGGCGGATGGAGCACGTTTGGGAGTGCGCAGCATGCCGGATGGTGCACGATGGGGAGTGCGCAGTATGGCGGATGGAGCACGTTTGGGAGTGCGCAGCATGGCGGATGGAGCACGTTTGGGAGTGCGCAGCATGGCGGATGGACCACGTTTGGGAGTGCGCAGCATGGCGGATGGAGCACGTTTGGGAGTGCGCAGCATGGCGGATGGAGCACGTTTGGGAGTGCGCAGCATGGCGGGTGGAGCACGTTTGGGAGTGCGCAGCATGGCGGATGGAGCATGATAGGGGGTGCGCAGCATGGCGGATGGAGCACGTTTGGGAGTGCGCAGCATGGCGGATGGAGCACGTTTGGGAGTGTGCAGCATGGTGGATAGAGCACGATGGGGAGTGCGCAGCATGGCGGATGGAGCACGTTTGGGAGTGCGCAGCATGGGGGATGCAGCACGATGGGGAGTGCGCAGTATGGCGGATGGAGCACGTTTGGGAGTGCGCAGCATGGCGGATGGACCACGTTTGGGAGTGCGCAGCATGGCGGATGGAGCACGTTTGGGAGTGCGCAGCATGGGGGATGCAGCACGATGGGGGGTGCGCAGCATGGGGGATGGAGCACGATGGGAGGTGCACACCTCCCCCCAACACACACACACACGCGCACTGCACAACACACACACACTAGGAATCACAAACAACGCCCTACACAGACACCCACACACACAGACAACGCTGCACACACAAATATACGCACATACTGCACAACACACACATTGCTCAAAACATACCTCCCCCCAAAACACACCACACCCACACAAACCGCACAACACACACACACACACAACGCTACAGACACACAGCGCTCCACAAACAACGCAACACACGCAACACACATACAACACCGCTCTCACCCCCCGCGACACTCAGAACATGTACAGCGCCCTACACAAACACTTGGTAACTACACACAACAACATCTATATATATAACAAAAATCATACATGAACTACACAATACGTAAATTCTAGAATACCCGATGCGTAGAATCGGGCCACCTTCTAGTATATATATATGTATGTATGTATATATATGTATGTATATATATATATATATATATATATATATATATATATGTATATATATATATATATATATATATATATATATATATATATATCTCAAGTATAAAAATATACTTGTATTTATGGTTGTGATTTGAGGGCGTTTTGTGTGACACCACGCTATATATTTGGATGAATGTCCAAGAATATAATCATGATTTCTTCACAGAAAGGTGAGATATTTTTAATTGAGTGTATACATGCTTCATTTTATTATTTAGGTTTAGTTGAAGGCAATGGACACAGTGCCCCGGAGAAGTGAGTAACAATCCTAGGGACGTGTAAAGGACTAATCACAATGATATTGTCGCCATCCATCTTCAACCTCACACTGTCATGGATAAGAACATTAAAAGATGAACCCAGAGTCCTGCCGGCGCTGTGAACGCTTTGTCTGTATGTATGGCTGCTACGCTGACAGCAGTCTTGAGATCTTTTTTCCAGATGCAGCAGAATAAGATCAGCAGACAGAAGATAACCCCGGACATTACCCAGTTATGGCCATATTTTAATGTAAATATCAATGTAGACGGTCTCTAAATGTCAGCATGTGAAATATGCAGGAGTATTAAATATTTAACACTTGCTCACACCATGAAATGAAGTGATAATTTTGGGAATAAAATACATTTTTATTAGATTAACTGAGATCACAACACGATTTTGCAGTGAGAATCTTCACGTAACACGGCATTCATTATATTTCTGTCACCTTCCAAAAACACTTAAAAGTTTTCTTTCTAGCTGGAAAACTCTTTTTGTCGTCTCTGTCCGAATAAGCTGTGCAACTAGTGAAGGAAAAAGATAAATGGAGTTTAAAAGGAACCTGTCAGGACAAAATGACTGATCAAACCAAGTAAAATGTCGTCCATGGAGGAGGAGATGTGCGTATATAACGTGGGGCACACGCGATCAGACCAATGGGCATTTAACGCACTACCAAAAACACCACAAAAAGGGGGAGTCACCGAGGTCACGATACAACAGAGGTCCCTGCTGCTAGGGAGAGGGGTGTGAGGGACCTCATCCACTCACCTCCAGCTGACTCCTGAGCTCCCTAGCGTCCCTATACAGGTTCTTTCAACCTGTCGGTGTGCTGGGTCCCTCAGCTGGCCCCAAACTCACCCTGTCTAGTGAGCAGGTTGACAAGGAGGTTGATGGGGAAGAGGCACAGATTAGATATTAGAAAAAACTTTTTGACAATGAGGGTGATCAAGGAGTGGAAAATGGTGCCACGAGAGGTTGTGAGTTCTCCTTCAATGGAAGTTTTTAAAAAGAGGTTGGACGGACATCTGTCTGGGATGATTTAGTGAATCCTGCTTTGAGCAGGGGGTTGGACTAGATACCCCCAGGAGGTCCATTCCAACTCTAATATTCTATGATTCTATGACTCGCCACTAAACTAATAAACACAGAGGGAAAGAAAAGACAGACGGGGAAATAAACAGAAGGATAAAAAACACCAAACTTCACTGTAGAGGATGGAATCTAAAGTAGCAGGTGGATGGGCACAGGACAAAACCTCAGCAGTTCCTTCCACCAGGCTGGCCAAAGTAGAATTTATTCTAAAAGCAGCAAGCTCTGCTGAGAAGGCTCCAGTATTTAACCTAAATGAGCGTGAACCCAAAGCAGCTAAAGCTGACCTGTACTGCCCGAGCTGTTGACAACAAAGCCTGAAATTAACTCATGAGACGCCAAAGGAAAGGAAACTCATTTAAATGAGGAGTCAAGATGGAGATGAGAGGTTCCAGTCTTAAGGCTGTCACTAGTCTCAAAACAGCAGGGAGACGACCGTGATACACAGGTGCTCAGTGCAGCTTCTGAGCATGTTTTACATATACTGTATCTCCCCAATTCTTCATTTGTTTTGAAAGCTAGAAGAAAGCAAAGATAGATGGAAAACAAGTAGGTGGGAAGGTGCTCTGACCTGCTCTGCCACCACAAGGACGCACGTGTGCTTTGTTTGAACAGTTATTTTGTGCTGACACTCAACTTTGTTGTAACTGCTTGCAGGGCTTTGAACTTTCATCTTCAGTGAACACTACTCAGACTAAAGGAACATCTCCACGATCAGGACCCGCTGCATCCTGGACGTGTCTGGTCCTGATCCTCGGGGTCGCCAGTCTCCTCCGCTGTTGACCCCAGCTGCCTGTGCCCACAATCAGGGTTTGGGGTGCTGCGGTCTCTCGCTGTGTTCACCCTGTAGAGAATGCTTGCAACTCCGCAGCAAAAATTTGACTTGCTGTGGCTCGGAAAGCCACACCGCAGGTCAGTTTATACTGTGCTTGTACTGTACAATGCAACATTTTGGACGCAGCTGAAACACGCTGCGTCCAAAATGCTTTGAACCCAGATTATGCGCACGCACCCTAATGCTGCAGAAGATTGCATAAACTTAGTAGTCAGCTCTGTGTGTGAACTTGGTCACACACTGAGGTACCTCTTAAAGACATCTATGTCTTCATGGACATACAGATGTGCTTTGCTATACAGTAATTGTCATTTAACCCCTTAGGACTCCATTACATATTAATCACTGCCATTGTTTCCATGTAATCAGCTGACAGGAGGACAACTGTAATACAAAGCAGCACTCCCGCTGTGACTGCTGGGAGCCGATCCCAACAGTTAATCAAAGGAGACTGCATATAGATGAATAATTGCTCAGTATCCACACAACAAATCTAACATACTTACAGTTAGGGCCATATATATTTGGACAGAGACATTTTTCACGTCTCTTCTGTACATTACCACAATGGATTCTGAACAAAACAGATCAGATGCCGGTGACGTTTATACGTTCAGCTTTAATTCAGTGGGTTGAATAAAATGATTGCATAAAAATGTGAGGAACTGAAGCATTTTTTAAACTCAATCCCTTCATTTCAGGGGCTCAAAAGTAATTGGACAAATTCAATATTTGGAAATAAAATGTTAATGTGAAAACCCTTTGTTGGCAATGACTGACTGAATCTTGAACTCATGGACATCACCCGACTCTGGGTTTCCTCCTTTTTAATGCTCTCCAGGCATTTACTGCAGCGGTTTTCAGTTGCTGTTTGTTTCTGGGCCTTTGTGTCTTAAGTTTAGACTTTAAGGCCATGTGTGCACTAGAAAGGGACTTTTTTTCTTAAAAAGTCGAACCCTCTGAAAGAATCTCGCACCCGCGGCAAAAACCGTGGTAAAACCGCACCCATGTTTTTGCCGCGATTTGCAGCAGATTTACCGTGGATTTTCCACAAATTGGTCCCCACGGTTTTTACCATTATCTATGGCAGAAAACGCAGGTACCTGCGGAAAAGAAGTGACATCCTCATTAATTCCGCAGCAGAAAATCCTCGGGTAAATCCGCAGGTATAAAAAAACGCTGTGTGCGCACAGAATTTTTTAAAACCCATAGGATTTGCTGGGGAATGACTGCAGCAATGTTAGACACATTTTCTGCAGCAATTCAATGGCATATTCAAAGTAAATCCGCAGCGTGCGCACAGGGCCTAACAAGTGGAAATGCGGCTCTGTTGGGTTGATATCAGGTGAGTCGGCCATTGAAGAATATTCCACTTTTTTGCTTTAATAAACTCCTGGGTTGCTTTGGCTTTATGTTTTTGGTCAATGTCTATCTGTATTATGGAACGCCGACCAATCGGTTTAGCTGCATTTGGCTGGATTGGAGCACACAATATGTTTCTGTCTCTGAAAACCCCAGAATTCATCCAACTGCTTCTGTCCTGTGTCATATCATCAGTAAACACTAGGGACCTAGTACCACTGGCAGTCATGCATGCTGAAGCCATCACACTGCCTCTGCCGTGTTTTACAGATGATGTGGTATCCTTTGGATCATGAGCTGTACCATGGCTTAACTATACTTTTTTTCTTTCCATCA
The DNA here is from genome assembly GCF_048569485.1 of Anomaloglossus baeobatrachus. NCBI lineage: Eukaryota > Metazoa > Chordata > Amphibia > Anura > Aromobatidae > Anomaloglossus > Anomaloglossus baeobatrachus. Next base: position 83,123,622 of record NC_134354.1, on the reverse strand, counting down.
TTCTGGTAGAGGTTGATCTTGGTTTCATTTGTCCGAAGAATGTTCTTCCAGAATTGTGCTGGTTTTTAAGATTTTTTTTTTTTTTTTAGCAAAGTCCAGTCTAGTCTTTTTATTCTTCAGGCTTATGAGTGGCTTGCACCGTGCAGTGAGCCCTCTGTATTTTCTTTTATGCAGTCTTCTCTTTATGATAGATTTGGATATTTATTCGCCTACATCCTGGAGAGTGTTGCTCACTTGGTTGGATGTTGGGAAGTGGTTTCTCTTCCCCATGGTAATTATTCTGCAATCATCCACCACTGTTGTCTTCCATGAGCGTCCAGGTCTTTTTGCATTGTTGAGGTCACCAGTGCTTTCTTTCTTTCTTTCTCAGGATGTACCAAACTGTAGATTTAGCCACTTCTAATATTATAGCAATTTCTCGGATGTTTTTTTTTCTGTTTTTGAAGATGAAGGATGACTTGTTTCACCTGCATGGAGAGTTCCCTTGACCGCATGTTTACTTCTAAGCAAAAACTTAAAAATGCAAGCACCGCACCTCAAATCAACTCCAGGCCTTTTATGTGCTTAATTGAAAATGAAGTAACAAAGGAATTGCTCACACCTGCCCATGGATCAGCCTAAAGGCCCCGTCACACACAGAGATAAATCTTTGGCAGATCTCTGGTTGCAGAGAAATCATGGACATATTGTTCCATTTGTACACAGCCACAAACCTGGCACTGATTGTCCACAATTTCACTGCAACCACAGATCTGCCGCAGATTTAGCTCTGTGTGTGACAGGGCCTTAAGAGTCTGTGCGCAGTGGGCAGATGTGTTTTTTAAGCAAAATATGCACCCTCTGGCAGAATTCCGCAACTGTAGCAAAAAATGCACCCAAAATCCGCATGTGGTCTTACCGCGGTTTGTTGCGGTTTTGGTGCAGATTTGGTGCAGTTTTGTCCCTGTGGTTTTAACCATTATCAATGGCAAAACCGCAGGTACCTGTGGAAAAAAAGTGACATGCTGCTTCTTTTTGCTGCAGAAATTCTGCAGCAAAACCTGTAGGGAAAAAAAACGCAGTGTGCGCACAGCATTTTGAATACTTCGCTGAGGAAGGACTGCATGAACTTTATGAACAAAAACCGCACCTTTTCTGCAGCAAAAAACGTGGCAAAAAAATTCAGTGTGCACACAGGGCCTGAGAGTCAATTGTACAATTACTTTTGGGCCCTTTAAAACCAGGGGGTCACATGTAAAGGACCTGAAACTCCTAAACCCTTCATCAAATTTCAATGTGGATAAGCTCAAATGAAAGCTGAATGTGTTTAAGTAAACAGGTAAAAAAAACAACTTGTGTTATATGGACCTAACTATATATATATATATATATATATATATATATATATATATATATATATATTTTTATATATATATATATATATATATATATATATATATATATACAGTGGCATGATTGGGCACCCCTAGTCAAAATTACTGTTATTTTGAACAGCTAAGCAAGTTGAAGATGAAATGATCTCTGAAAGGCATGAAGTTAATGATGGCACCTTTCCTTTGTATTTTAGGGGAATATATATATATATATATATATATATATATATATATATTTTTTTTTTTTTTCATGTTTTGTATTTTTAAATTAACAAAAATGAAAAGTGGGTTGATTCAAAAGTTTGGGCACCCTACACAGTTAGTACCTAGTAGCACCCCCTTTGGCAAGTATCATAGCTTATAAACGCTTTTTGTAGCCAACCAAGATTGTGTGAATTCTTATTTGAGGGATTTTCATCCATTCTTACTTGGAAAAGTCTTCCAGTTCTGTAAGATTTCTGAGTGGTCTTGCATGCACTGCTCTTTTGAGGTTTAGCCACAGATTTTCAATGATGTTCAGATCAGGGGCCATTGTAAAACCTTCAGCTTGCACCTTTTGAGGTTGTCTATTATGGATTTTCACATGTGTTTAGGATAATATCCATTTGTGGAAGCCATCCTCTTTTCAACTTCAGCTTTTTACATATAGCATTATGTTTGCATCAACAATTAGTTGAATTCATTGAATCCATTCTTTTTTCTACCCGTAAAATGTTCTCCATGTCATTTGCTGCAGCAGAACCCCACCACTTGATTGATCAACCCCCATGGTTAATGGTTGATGATATACTCTCTTCTTGAAATTCTGTGTCCTTTTTTCTCCACATCAATCATTGTGGCCAAAGAGTTATTTTTTAACCTCATCGCTTCACAGGACTTGTTTCCAAAATACATCATCTTCTTTAGATGTTCTTTTGCATACTTCTGGCGCTGAATTTTATGGTAAAAATGCAGGAGAGGTTTTCTTCTGATGACTCTTCCATGAAGGCCATATTTGTGCAGATGTCTCTGAACAGTAGAACAATGTACCACAACTCCAGAGTCTGCTAAATCTTCCTGAAGGTCTTTTGCAGTCAATCAGGGGGCTCTGATTTGCCTCTCTTGCAATCCTACGAGCAGCTCTCACAGAAATTTTGCTTGGTTTTCCAGACCTTATCTTGATCTCTACTCTTCCTCGTAACTGACATTTCTTAATTACATTTCAAACTGAGGAAAGGGCAACTTGAAAACACTTTGCTATTTTCTTATAGCTTTCTCCTGCTTTGAGGGCCTCCACCATTTTAATTTTCAGAGTGCTAGGCAGCTGCTTAAAAGAAACCATGGCTGCTGTTTTTTTGGTACAAGGTTAAAGGAGGCTTGGGTTTTATAAAGCTATGAAATTTGCATCACCAGGCATTTCCTAATGATGATAGTGAACAAGCTATAACCCTAACAGGCTAAATAAGGTCTGAAATCTTGGTCAAAGTTATCTGAGCACACAAATCTCCAAGGGTGCCCAAACTTTTGCATCGGCCCATTTTCCTTTTTGTAATTTTTAAAATGTAAAAGATGAAAATACATTTTTTTTTTTGCTTAAAATGCAAAGGAAATGTGTGATCTTTAACTTTATGCCATTTGGAGATCATTTCATCTTCAACTTGCTTAACTGGTCACAATAACACTAATTTTGACCAGGGGCGCACAAACTTTTACATGCCACTATATATATATATATATATATATATATATATATATATATATATATATATATATATATATATATACCGTATATGCCGGCGTATAAGACGACTGGGCGTATAAGACGACCCCCAACTTCTGCCCTAAAAATATAGAATTTGGGATATACTCACTGTATAAGACTACCCCGCTCCCAAATGAAAAAAAGTCTGCTTTGATTGCAACATGTTAATTTTAATTCCGCGAGAGCCGTACAATATGTTTTTAAAGGGCCATTGACAGATCAATCGCTCCAATGTTCACTTAGTACAGCAAGGAATGCTCCTCCCTGCTGTATAAAGCCACAACTGGACTGAAACAATGGTACTACACTCTGCTACAAACAGACACACACAACTCTGCTACAAACAGACAAACACACACAACTCTGCTACAAACAGACAAACACACACAACTCTGCTACATGCAGACAAACACACACAACTCTGCTACATACAGACAAACACATACAACTCTGCTACATACAGACAAACACATACAACTCTGCTACATACAGACAAACACGTACAACTCTGCTACATACAGACAAACACATACAACTCTGCTACATACAGACAAACACGTACAACTCTGCTACATACAGACAAACACATACAACTCTGCTACATACAGACAAACACATACAACTCTGCTACATACAGACAAATACACACAACTCTGCTACATACAGACAAACACATACAACTCTGCTACATACAGACAAACACATACAACTCTGCTACATACAGACAAACACGTACAACTCTGCTACATGCAGACAAACACGTACAACTCTGCTACATACAGACAAACACATACAACTCTGCTACATACAGACAAACACATACAACTCTGCTACATACAGACAAACACGTACAACTCTGCTACATACAGACAAACACATACAACTCTGCTACATACAGACAAATACACACAACTCTGCTGCTCTGTGGGGCCTGCACCCGCGGCTCGGCGGGTACAGCACCCGCGGCATCGGCGGGGGGGGGGATTGGCAGGGCATACATCTGGGGGGTTAGAAGCAGCTCACTGGGGCCCATAATGGGCACAAGTCCCCCTGTGTCAGATATCTCCCCCATAGTGCTGCCCATGGCCCCTATAGATCGCACAAGTCCCCCTGTGTTAGATATCTCCCCCATAGTGCTGCCCATGGTCCCTATAGATCGCACAAGTCCCCCTGTGTCAGATATGGCCCCTAGGCTGCTGCCCAAAGTAAAATAAAACCCTCTTTCCTTATCTCCTGTCTGCTCCGTGCTTCTGTTCTTCCACTTCCTGGTTCTCAGTGCGGTCATGTGATCGGCACAGCAGCCTGAGATCTCTGCTGTCTGATCACAGTGGAAGCAGGGACACAGGGAGAAACGCTGCAGGGGTAAGTAAAGCTTTTTTATTTTAGAATGAGCAGCAGCCTGGGGGCCAAATCTAACACATGGGGGACATGTGCGATCACACTGGGACGCAGGCTCATATAATATGCACCGCTGCCCCAGCCCCTCACTGCGTGCGATTTCAGCACCATTGGAGATGGACAGCGGCTGTGCATATTATATGAGCGGGTGCAGGAGATCAAAGGATGCAGGCCGCAGCGTTCCCCTGTGCTCCAGAGCTGCTTCCACCAACTCCCCTGGACGCTGCAGTGTACATACACACCCCCCCCCCCGTATATCCGGCGTATAAGACGACCCCCCACTGTAGCCATTATTTTAAGGGGGTAAAAAGTCGTCTTATACGCCAGTATATACGGTATATATATATATATAAATAATCGCTTCATGTATACAATGCTGCTTTACATGTGAAAAGGGGTATGCATAATGATAAAAAACATTGACTATCATGAACAATATAAGTGTGACGCCCTGGACCCCAGGGGTCACAGGTCATTACACAATACCATGCACCCCCCCTTCCCTGGACACCCCTGGAGGGTGGCAACAAGGGTTTCATGTGTGACTGGGTCACACCAGTCACACATGAAACCCTTATTGCCACCCTCCAGGGTTGATGTCCACACCAGGTGGGGTGGAGCCAGGCGGTTGGCCCCGCCCACCGAGGAGTTCACAGGCTGGAGGCAGGAAAAACATAGTAGTCAGTCCAGTTCTGGGCACGAGTGAGTGAGGAGTGAAAACTGTTGGTGTCTGGGTTGCAGCCCAGGCACTTACAGCAAGGTCAGCAGATGGTGGTGGCCATCTGCAGGAGTTGGCGAAGGTCAGCGGAACCGTAGGACCGGGGTTGGGTGGTGGCCCGACGGGACCGAACCGGGGAGCCGATTGGAGCCAAGCACCAGGCAGGGTACTCAGACCCCGACTAGGCTTAAAGCCAACCTCTAGTCAAATTCTCTGATTGCGGTCTGGACCTCAGGGGTTCATTCCCACCTAAGTCCCGATTGAAGGCAACAGCCCAACCATTCCGGATAAGCGCCACCGCCAAGGGCCAGAGATCCAAAGGGCCAGAGTCTGCAGGCAAAAGGGCTCCTCTGGCACGTATACGTCAGGGAGCAGACTCCCGATGCCCAGGCATCGGAGTCAAGACACAAAACACAGGTGCAGGGAAACAACAGCCACCATCAACCCATCCAGGAAGAACACCGCAGCCGGCTGTGGGCCCCGTCCATCCAGCCATTTGGTTTACCAGAGACTCTGTCAATCTGTGTCTGAGTGAGTACAGCAGTGCTATCTGGCACTGCACCGCAACCCTGCACCCCATCCTACAGTAATCCAACCTACCCCCCCTAACGGGCCCCGGGACCGACCAACCCTACCCACGGAGGGGTCAACACTTAGTTGCTCTCCGCCATCGCTCCCGGGAACCCCGTCACCAGCAGCGGTGGTGCCCACCATCACCACAACCCGTGGGTGGCATCACAAACTCTATACAAATCCCCCAAATTCCTCCCCTTTTTCACTCGTGGGCGAGGAGCGCTGCTTGAGCCCCGGGTCCGGCCCCACTCAAGCCACCGAGGAGAAGGCACCGGATCCGAGCGCGATCTCCCCGAGCAGCCCCCGCAACGGGAAAATCGGCCCCTGCCCCCGACACAAGGCACAGACAGGTACAGGAGGAGAGAGGGTCCTGCCAATGAGGAATCTAAAATTGGTATTCTCTTGATGAGCTTCAAGAGGTAGTCACCGGAAATGGTCTTCCAACAGTCTTGAAGGAGTTCACAGAGATGCTTAGCACTTGTTGGCCCTTTTGCCTTCACTCTGTGTTCCAGCTCACCCAAAACCATTTCAATTGGGTTCAGGTCTGATGACTGCGGAGGCCAGGTCATCTGGCGTAGCACCCAATCACTCTCCTTGATAGTCCAACTAAACGCAAACCGGATGGAATAGCATGCCGCTGCAAGATGCTGTGGTAGCCATGCTGGTTCTGTATGCCTTCAGTTTTGAATAGGTCCCCAACAGTGTCACCAGCAAAGCACCCCCACACCATCATACCTTCTCCTCCATGCTTTACGGTAGGAACCAGGCATGTGGAGCCCATCCGTTCACCTTTTCTGCGTCGCAAAAAAGTTTGGTTGGATCCAAAGATCTCAAATTTGGACTCATCAGACCAAAGCACAGATTTCCACTGGTCTAATGTCCAGTTCTTATATTCCTTAGCCCAAACAAGTCTCTTCTGCTTGTTGCTTGACCTTAGCAGTGGTTTCCTAGCAGTTATTTTACCATTTTTTTTGCTGCACAAAGTCTCCTCTTAACAGTTGTTCTAGACATGTGTCTGCTGCTAGAACGCTGTGTGGCATTGACCTGGTCTCTAATCTGAGCTGCTGTTAACCTGCGATTTCTGAGGCTGGTGACTCGGATAAACTTATCCTCCGCAACAGAGGTGACTCTTGGTCTTCCTTTTCCTCATGTGAGCCAGTTTCTTTGTAGCATTTTATGATTTTTGCCACTGCACTTGGGGACACTTTCAAAGTTTTCCCAATTTTTCAGACTGACTGATCTTCATGTCTTAAAGTAATGATGGCCACTCGTTTTTCTTTACTTAGCTGCTTTTTTCTTGCCATAATACAAATTCTAACAGTCTATTCAGTAGGACTATCAGATGTGTATCCACCAGACTTCTGCACAACACAACTGATGGTCCCAACCCCATTTATAAGGCAAGAAATCCCACTTATTAAACCTGACAGTGAAGTGAGAACCATTTCCGGTGACTACATCTTGAAGCTCATCAAGAGAATGCCAAGAGTGTGCAAAGCAGTAATCAAAGCAAAAGGTGGCTACTTTGAAGAACCTAGAATGTAAGACATATTTTCAGTTGTTTCACACTTTTTTGTTAAGAATTTCATTCCACATGTGTTAATTCGTAGTTTGATGTCTTCAATGTGAATGTACAATTTTCAGAGTCATGAAAATAAAGAAAACTCTTTGAATGAGGTGTTTCCAAACTTTTGGTCTGTACTCTTTTGGTGTAAATGAATCACTTTTTATGCATGGCACCTGTGGGAGTATAAAGGGGTTGTAGGAATCCATTTACATGGTGACTGACTGGGGTAAATAAAGTGTAACACTGGTGACAGGTTCCCACTTAACAGTCTTGTTTTCTGTGAAGTATCCTTACTTTTCGTCATTGTTTCCACACCTGTCTACAACATTTGCGCAGTACTGCATGCATATATACAGTGCTCAACTTAAAATGTGAGGTTTTAATGAATATCTCACTGACCACAATAACAATTTCCAAAATATTGTCAAGACTGAGTTTCGTAGTATATTTTTATAACATGAAAGTAGGTTTATTAATATAACTTTTATACCAAAATCTTCAGTTTCACTCAAATAGTTGAAGTAAAATGAACACACCCCACATCAAATAGATTTTTAAGGACTACACCAAGTCTTCTAGGCCTTGAATGAACAAGTTGGTTACATATTGCAAAATCTACTTCTATTCTTCAAGAATTACCTCTTTTAGGGACTGGAAACCTTGTTTAAAGAATTATTAGGCTTGATACTAGATCTGTGGTTGAATTCTTGGTAATTAGAATTTTTCATAGTCTAACTTTAGTGTTATGATTGTGTAATCAACTCACATAAGATAAATAGGTAACACACTGAAAATACTGCAACTGACAGAGTCAGTTACTTAAAGGGAACCTGTCAGGTCAGGTCCCATATGCGTTCTAACCTACAAGCAGCGTGGTGTGTGGCCTAAAAACCCCTTCCTACCCATCCTTGTGTTGTAATATTGTGTAATGTGAATGTATACAAAAAAGGTTTATAACTTACGTGTTCCCTATGTAAATAAGCGGAGGGTCTAGCCCCCTGGGCATCACATCGCCCCATGGGCATTTGCATTCCTTCTGTGGTATCATGCCCCTGTGGTCGTGATACAATGGATTTACATGAGTGATGTCACCGCCAGCTCCTGGAGATCCCGCGCGTGCGCCCTTGCCATTTGTGCAGCCTTCTTATGCGGGTGTTTGCTTGTCGGTTTCCCAAGCGCAGAGCGCATCTAAAGCTATCACCCTACTTGTAGGTCAGAACGCATAATGGACCTGACAGGTTCCCTTTAGCAGACTAGATATTTGGGCCCCGAAGTCTATAGTGGTTCCTGTGTAGGCCGAATAACCCTGAAGTGGGCTTTATACGCTACGATATATCTTACGATATGTCGTCGGGGTCACGTTGTAAGTGAGGCACATCCAGTATCGTTTGACATATCGTAGCGTGTGACAGCTACGAGCGAGTGTGAACGACCAAAAATACTCACCTTATCGTTGCTCGTTGACACGTCGCTCATTTTCTAAATATCGAACGTCCTTCTGAGCGACGGTTGTTTATTGTTCCCGAGGCAGCACACATCGCTCCGTGTGACACCCCGGGAATGATGAACTGCAGCTTACCTGTGGCCACCGGCAATGCGGAAGGAAGGAGGTGGGCAGGATATTTACGTCCCCCTCATCTCCGCCCCTCCGCGTCTATTGGCCGGCGGCTGTGTGACGTCGCTGTGACGCCGAACGTCCCTCCCCCTTCAGGAAGTGGATGTTTGCCGCCCACAGCGAGGTCGTTTGGAAGGTAAGTACGTGTGACTGGGGGTTACGACTTTGTGCGACATGGGCAACAAATTGCCCGTGCCGCACAAACGATGGGGGTGGGTGTGACCTTAATCCCAGACTGAGCAATGGCGACTCGGACCTACTCTGCCTGAACGGTCATCAAGCGCTTCACATGCCTAATAAGGATTTCCTCTGCAGAATTTTCCATTTTGATGGTAGATGTACAAGAAATATCAGACATTACATAATTCAACAATTCAAATGAAAGGAATAAGGGCCCTGCTTACAGGAGTTTACAATCTATAAAAAAATAGGTGCAACATAAAAGTTAAAAAGTGCTTGTATTGTATAGTCCAGTCTACTTGTATAATAAATAAGGATATTCATGTAAAGTTAGATGAAACATCACGTGCCAACAACTGTATATGACCAGATGCAAAGTACTACTGAGTGCATGGAGATCGTGAGATCAGACAATAGAATGATTCAAATTCTGAGAAAAAAGTATAAATGTTGAGACGTTTTCTTAGTTACTTAGATTAGTAAGAGGATGTGATAGAACAGCCTAACAACACTTTTAAAGTTGTGGATACTGGAAATTGGTTAGATTGTCCAGGAAGTGCATTCTAGAGACCTGGAGCAAAACAAGAAATGTGTTGCAGAAATAAGTGGGAGGTCTGGATTATGGAGGATATTTTTTCCTAGATAATTGTCATTGCATAGGATAGCATGCATATTATCTTCATTTATTTTGCTTGCAATGAAAAAACACAAAAGAGAATGAAACAAAAATCAAATCATTGATCATTTCACACAAAACTCCAAAAATGGGCCAGACAAAAGTATTGGCACCCTTAGCCTAATACTTGGTTGCACAACCTTTAGCCAAAATAACTGCGAACAACCGCTTCCGGTAACCATCAATGAGTTTCTTACAATGCTCTGCTGGAATTTTAGACCATTCTTCTTTGGCAAACTGCTCCAGGTCCCTGAGATTTGAAGGGTGCCTTCTCCAAACTGCCATTTTGAGATCTCTCCACAGGTGTTCTATTGGATTCAGGTCTGGACTCATTGCTGGCCACTTTACTAGTCTCCAGTGCTTTCTATCAAACCATTTTCTAGTGCTTTTTGAAGTGTGTTTTGAGTCATTGTCCTGCTGGAAGACCCATGACCTCTGAGGGAGACCCAGCTTTCTCACACTGGGCCCTACATTATGCTGCAAAATTTGTTGGTAGTCTTCAGACTTCATAATGCCATGCACACGGTCAAGCAGTCCAGTGCCAGAGGCAGCAAAGCAGCCCCAAAACATCAGGGAACCTCCGCCATATTTGACTGTAGGGACCCTGTTCTTTTCTTTGAATGCCTCTTTTTTTTCCTGTAAACTCTATGTTGATGGCTTTTCCCAAAAAGCTCTACTTTTGTCTCATCTGACCAGAGAACATTCTTCCAAAACGTTTGGGCTTTCTCAGGTAAGTTTTGGCAAACTCCAGCCTGGATTTTTTATGTCTCGCGGTAAGAAGTGGGGTCTTCCTGGGTATCCTACCATACAGACCTTTTTCATTCAGGCGCCGACGGATAGCATGGGTTGACACTGTTGTACCCTCGGACTGCAGGGCAGCTTGAACGTGTTTGGATGTTAGTTGAGGTTCTTTATCCACCATCCGCACAATCTTGCGTTGAAATCTCTCGTCAATTTTTCTTTTTCTTCCACATCTAGGGAGGTTAGCTACAGTGCCATGGGCTTTACACTTCTTTATGACACTGCGCACCATAGACACAGGAACTTTCAGGTCTTTGGAGATGGACTTGTAGCCTTGAGATTGCTCATGCTTCCTCACAATTTGGATTCTCAAGTCCTCAGACAGTTCTTTGGTCTTCTTTCTTTTCTCCATGCTCAATGTGGTACACACAAGGACACAGGACAGAGGTTGAGTCAACTTTAATCCATGTCAACTGGCTGCAAGTGTGATTTAGTTATTGCCAACACCTGTTAGGTGCCACAGGTAAGTTACAGGTGCTGTTAATTACACAAATTAGAGAAGCATCACATGATTTTTCAAACAGTGCCAATACTTTTGTCCACCCCCTTTTTTATGTTTGGTGTGGAATTATATCCAATTTGGCTTTATGACAATTTTTTTTCTTTTTTCATTGAAGACAAATTAAATGAAGATAATAATACCAAAGAATTTGTGATTGCAATAATTTTCAAGAAGAAACTGAGTATTATCTGACAGAATTGCAGGGGTGTCAATACTTTTGGCCAGCACTGTATAACCCTAAGATAACGAGTGTACTTCCAGAGATTTATGGTAGCACCACATAGGAAAATAGAAATATCAGGTTTAGGTAGGTCAGTAGTGGGAGGAAACACAAGAAAATCAGTTTTGGAAATATTACGTTTCAAATACAGAGACAGACAATAACTAGTATTTTGTAGTAGTTAGGGATCATTGTTAAGATGTGCACAACTGGGTATCATCAGCATAAAGATGGTGCTGAAAGCCTTTTCTGCTGATAGCCCGTATTTGTATACAGAAAAAAGATGAAGTGGACTAGGCCTAAACTCTGAGGAACTCCAACACTAAGGAAAATATGAGACTAAGAAAAGCCATCAAAGGATACACTGTAATAGCGGTCAGAAAGGTAAGAGGGGAAACGAGAGGGAGTGATACCGTTAAGACCATTTAGAGTATAGTGAGGAGGAGCTGGTGATCCAGTGTCCACTGCTGCAGAGGATCCAGGAGAATCAGCAGGGAGTAGTGACCGTTAGGCCTAGCACACATGGCGAGTAATACAGAGTGAGTGGAATGCGATAAAAAAATCGCATTCCACTCAGACCAATATTACTCTATGGGGTAGTTCCCATGAGCAATTATTTTCTCATCCCTAATCAGACTGAGAAAACAGTCACAGCATGTTTCGAGTGCAATGCGTGCTTGTTTCACTCGCACCCATTCAAGTCTATGGGGCATGAGAAACATTGCATTGCTCTCACGTTACACTTGCGTTAAATCCCTCCATCTCCTCTGCAATGCCAGCCCTCCCCTCCGCAACTGTGGTCTGATCGCATGATCAGACCACAGTCGCATGACACTCGGTTCCCGCTGTGCTGCGAACAGGAGCAGAGTGTCATGCGAGGACTCGCACAAATCCCCATGTGGCCTCAACCTTAAAGCTCTGGTTATAAAATCAAGTTAGGGAAGACCTTCCTTCGATTTTTCATTTTGGTCCCTCTCTTTTTAGCACTACTCTATTATCACAAGAAGAAAATTAGAGCCAACCATGAATTGCAGAACAAATTAATAATGAAAATGGGCTCTCACTGAGTATATTTTACTAGAATTCAGTTATACTTGAATTTACATAAAAAGCAAACAGTGATTACTACTTTTCCTAAGGGGAAATATTAATCAACCCTCTGCCTGTCCGTAACCTCCCTGTAACCTTTGTCCCCTCTCCAATTAAAAAAGTAATATACATACCTAATTTATTTTTAATTATTAAAACAATAAGAACAAAGGCTAATGCAATCCACCATGCATTGCCATAAGTAGTTCAAGGTTCCCCGCCGTTCCTTTGCTTTCATTAATTGGACACCTAAGGAAAATATCTTGTTATAGGGTAATACTGCTAATCTATTTGGGAAAAAAGTATTCACAAGTTAAAAATTCACACAGCACATCAAAAGTTTAAAGTAATTTCTTTCAATCTCTATCAGTATGAAGTCTAACAAAGAGATATAAGCGGAATATGATGAGCTTGACTATAAATATCTCCCTGTTTCAAGGGGTTTTCCAGGACTTTGCTTATCTATATATATAATTGCCTTATTCTGTCTGTCTGTCTGTCTGTCTGTCTGTCTATCTGTCTATCTGTCTGTCTGTCATGCTCCAAAATTGTGTCCTTACGGTGACACAAAGCTGATTGGCCGCTGGGCTCGCCATGGCCCCGCCCCCCCACACGGATTGGCCGCTCGCCCAGGCTGCGCCCCCACACGGATTGGCCAGCCGCTCGCCCAGGCTCCTCCCCCCCCACAGATTGGCCTCTCGCCCCGGCACCCTGCAGGCATTGGCAATTCGGCCACGCCACGCCCCGCCCCCCTCACGCAATGCACGCTAGCTCTGGCCCCGCCCCCTCCCTCCCCCCGCGCATTCCCCGAACTGACACGGCTGTCACGGAGGTGAGTACTGTACTCCCCCCCCTCCCCCCTCCCCCCCCCCCCCCCGCGCATTCCCCGAACTGACACGGCTGTCACGGAGGTGAGTACTGTACTCCCCCCCACCCCCACCCCCCCCCCGGCCCCCGCTCGCACGGGAGTGGTGTGGATACGTTGGTAACCATGCTCGCATGGTTACAAGCGCATCAAGGTCCTGCTGCGGCGGAAGATCCACACGCACACACATAACAGCACACACACAAACATACACACACATCAGATCACACTCACTCTCACACACACCTCACACACACCTCACACACACCTCACACACACCTCACATCCACACACTCACAGCATCCGGCGATATCGCTTGCTTCTCGGCCTCGATACTGTGCTGTTGTGACCTTCCAGGACCTGACGGAGGATCACATGGCCAGAGGCATGTGGTATCTCCGGATGTTGTGAGTGTGAGCGTGTATGTGCGATATCGTCAGTGTCTGTGTGTGTGAGTGGATGCGATCGGGTGTGTGTGAGTGGATGCGATCGGGTGTGTGTGAGTGGATGCGATCGGGTGTGTGTGAGTGGATGCGATCGGGTGTGTGTGAGTGGATGCGATCGGGTGTGTGAGTGTCGGCAGAGGAGCACGGCGTGCTGGAGGAGGCTGGGAGCAGACAGGCTGATCATGGGGAAGGCTGGGAGGGGGAGGCTGATGCTGGGGGAGACTGGGAGGGGAAGGCTGATGCTGAAGGAGGCTGGGAGGGGGAGGCTGGGAGGAAGGAGGCTGGGAGGAGAGAGGCTGATCCTGGGGAAGGCTGGGAAGGGGAGGCTGATGCTGAGGGAGCCTGGAAGGAGAGAGGCTGATGCTGGGGGAGGCTGGAAGGAGAGAGGCTGAGGCTGGGAGGAGAGAGGCTGATGCTGGGGAAGGCTGATGCTGGGGAAGGCTGGGAGGACGGAGGCTGGGAGGAGAGAGGCTGATCCTGGGGAAGGCTGGGAGAGGGAGGCTGATGCTGGGGGAGGCTGGAAGGAGAGAGGCTGATGCTGGGGGAGGCTGGAAGAAGAGAGGCTGATGCTGGGGGAGGCTGATGCTGGGGGAGGTTGGGAGGAGAGAGGCTGATGCTGGGGAAGGCTGGGAGGAGAGAGGCTGATGCTGGGGACAGAGAGGAGAGGCTGATGCTGGGAGGAGAGAGGCTGATGCTGGGATGAGAGAGGCTGATGCTGGGAGGAGAGAGGCTGATGCTGGGAGGAGAGAGGCTGATGCTGGGGGAGGCTGGGAGGGGGAGGCTGATGCTGGGGGAGGCTGGGACGAGGGAGGCTGATGCTGGTGGAGGCTGATGCTTGGGGAGGCTGATGCTGGGGGAGGCTGGAAGGAGAGAGGCTAATGCTGGTGGAGGCTGATGCTTGGGGAGGCTGATGCTGGGGGAGACTGAGAGGGGAAGGCTGATGCTGAGGGAGGCTGGGAGGGGGAGGCTGGGAGGAAGTAGGCTGGGAGGAGAGAGGCTGATCCTGGGGAAGGCTGGGAACGGGAGGCTGATGCTGAGGGAGGCTGGAAGGAGAGAGGCTGATGCTGGGGGAGGCTGGAAGGAGAGAGGCTGATGCTGGTGGAGGCTGGGAGGAAGTAGGCTGGGAGGAGAGAGGCTGATCCTGGGGAAGGCTGGGAACGGGAGGCTGATGCTGAGGGAGGCTGGAAGGAGAGAGGCTGATGCTGGGGGAGGCTGGAAGGAGAGAGGCTGATGCTGGTGGAGGCTGCTGCTTGGGGAGGCTGATGCTGGGGGAGACTGGGAGCGGAAGGCTGATGCTGAGGGAGGCTGGGAGGGGGGAGGCTGGGAGGAAGGAGGCTGGGAGGAGAGAGGCTGATCCTGGGGAAGGCTGGGAAGGGGAGGCTGATGCTGAGGGAGGCTGGAAGGAGAGAGGCTGATGCTGGGGGAGGCTGGAAGGAGAGAGGCTGAGGCTGGGAGGAGAGAGGCTGATGCTGGGGAAGGCTGATGCTGAGGGAGGCTGGGAGGGGAAAGCTGATGCTGGGGAAGGCTGGGAGGACGGAGGCTGGGAGGAGAGAGGCTGATCCTGGGGAAGGCTGGGAGAGGGAGGCTGATGCTGGAGGAGGCTGGAAGGAGAGAGGCTGATGCTGGCGGAGGCTGATGCTGGGGGAGGCTGGAAGGAGAGAGGCTGATGCTGGTGGAGGCTGATGCTTGGGGAGGCTGGGAGAGGGAGGCTGATGCTGAGGGAGGCTGGGAGGAGGGAGGCTGGGAGAGGTAGGCTGAGAGAAGAGAGGCTGATGCTGGGGGAGGCTGATGCTGGGGGAGGCTGGGAGAGGGAGGCTTATGCTAGGGGAGGGTGGGAGGAGGGAGGCTGGGAGGAGAGAGGCTGATGCTGGGGAAGGCTGGGAGGAGAGAGGCTGATGCTGGGGACAGAGAGGAGAGGCTGATGCTCGGAGGAGAGAGGCTGATGCTAGGATGAGAGAGGCTGATGCTGGGAGGAGAGAGGCTGATGCTGGGAGGAGAGAGGCTGATGCTGGGGGCAGAGAAGCTGATGCTGGGGGCAGAGAGGCTGATGCTGGTGCAGCATGGGGGATGGAGCACGATGGGGGGGTGCGCAGCATCGGGGATGGAGCATGATGGGGGGGTGCGCAGCATCGGGGATGGAGCACGATGGGGAGTTCGCAGCATGGGGGATGGAGCACGTTTGGGAGTGCGCAGCATGGCGGGTGGAGCACGTTTGGGAGTGCGCAGCATGGGAGATGGAGCACGATGGGGGGTGCGCAGCATAGGGGATGGAGCACGATGGGGAGTGCGCTGCATGGGGGATGGAGCACGATGGGGAGTGCGGAGTATGGCGGATGGAGCACGTTTGGGAGTGCGCAGCATGGCGGATGGAGCACGTTTGGGAGTGCGCAGCATGGCGGATGGAGCACGTTTGGGAGTGCGCAGCATGGGAGATGGAGCACGATGGGGGGTGCGCAGCATAGGGGATGGAGCACAATGGGGAGTGCGCTGCATGGGGGATGGAGCACGATGGGGAGTGCGCTGCATGGGGGATGGAGCACGTTTGGGAGTGCGCACCTCCCCCCAACACACACACACACACACGCGCGCGCACTGCACAATACACCACACACCACACACACACACACACACACTGGGAACCACAAACAACTGCCCTACACAGACACCCACACACACAGACAACGCTGCACACACACAACACCCAACACACAAACACCGCGGCACACACAAATATACGCACATACCGCACAACACACACATTGCACAAAACATACCTCCCCCCAAAACACACCACACACACACAAACCGCGCAACACACACACAACGCTACAGACACACAGCGCTCCACAAACAACGCAACACACGCAACACACATACAACACCGCTCTCACCCCCCGTCACACCCAGACAACACCCAGAACATGTACAGCGCCTACACAAACACTTGGTAACTACACACAACAACATCTATATATATATATATATATCATATATATATATATATATATATATATATAAACAAAAATCATACATGAACTACACAATACGTAAATTCTAGAATACCCGATGCGTAGAATCGGGCCACCTTCTAGTTTTTAAATAAGTACCATATATTCTCGAGTATAAGCCACATTTTTAAGCCAATTTTTTTGTGCAGAAAAAGCCCCCCCTCGGCTTATACTCGAGTGAGGGTCCCACAAAACATTATTCTCACCTGTCCTCTATTCCCGCAGTGTCCTCTTACCTGCTACTTGCAGACTGCAGGCACATGGACCCCTCAATAATGTCGGCCGGTACACGGGCCGCAGCTGCCATCAGCGTTTTACTTCAGTTGAATGCTTTGCGGCGTAGCAAAGGATTCAACTGAAGTAAAGCACTGATGGCAGCAGCAGCCCAATGTACCGGCCGAAATCATCAAGAGGTCTTTATGACTGCAGTGTATGTGTGTGTGTGTGTGTGTGTGTGTATGTGTGTGTGTGTCTGTACACTGTGTGCAAAATTATTAGGCAAATGAGTATTTTGATCACATGATACTTTTTATTCATGTTGTCCTACTCCAAGCTGTATAAGCTTGAGAGCCAACTATCAAGTAAGTAAATCAGGTGATGTGCATCTCTGTAATGAGGAGGGGTGTGGTGTAATGACATCAACACCCTATATAAGGTGTGCTTAATTATTAGGCAACTTCCTTTCCTTTGGCAAAATGGGTCAGAAGAGAGATTTGACGGGCTCTGAAAAGTCCAAAATTGTGAGATGTCTTGCAGAGGGATGCAGCAGTCTTGAAATTGACTTTTGAAGCGTGATCAGTAAAAAAAACAAACATTTCATGGCAAATAGCCAACAGGGTCGCAAGAAGCGTGTTGGGCAAAAAAAAGCGCAAAATTACTGCGCATAAATTGAGGAAAATCAAGCGTGAAGCTGCCAAGATGCCACTTGCCACCAGTTTGGACATATTTTAGAGCTGTAATGTTACTGGAGTATCAAAAAGCACAAGGTGTGCCATACTCAGGGACATGGCCAAGGTAAGGAAGGCTGAAAAACCACCACCTCTGAACAAGAAACATAAGATAAAACATCAAGACTGGGCCAAGAATTATCCTAAGACAGATTTTTCAAAGGTTTTATGGACTGATGAAATGAGAGTGACTCTTTATGGGCCAGATGGATGGGCCAAAGGCTGGATCAGTAAAGGGCAGAGAGCTCAACTCCGACTCAGACGCCAGCAAGGTGGAGGTGGGGTACTGGTATGTGCTGGTATCATCAAAGATGAACTTGTGGGACCTTTTCGGGTTGAAGATGGAGTGAAGCTCAACTCCCAGACCTACTGCCAGTTTCTGGAAGACAAGTTCTTCAAGCAGTGGTATTATTTCTAAATTTTGTGCAGTTATATTGGTTTACCTGGTGAAAATAAACAAGTGAGATGGGAATATATTTGGTTTTTATTAAGTTGCCTAATATTTCTGCACAGTAATAGTTACCTGCACAAACAGATATCCTCCTAAGATAGCCAAATCTAAAAAAAAACCCACTCCAACTTCCAAAAATATTAAGCTTTGATATTTATGAGTCTTTTGGGTTGATTGAGAACATAGTTGTTGATCAATAATAAAAAAAATCCTCTAAAATACAACTACACGGTGTACATGAACAATGGCATAATAGGGAAAAAGAAGGGGACCAGTAGGAGGACATTACTAAAGGAACTTTACTAAAGGGTACAAGGATGGGGCACATTACTTCAGGGGACAATATGGGCACATTACTACTACAGGGCACAAGGATGGGACACATTACTACAGGACACAAGGATGGGACATATTACTACAGGACACAAGGATGGGGCATATTACTACAGGACACAAGGATGGGGGACTTACAATTTATTGGTATCTTTTTTTATTTTTGAAATTTACCAGTAGCTGCTGCATTTGCCACCCTAGACTTATACTCGAATCAATAAGTTTTCCCAGTTTTTTTGTGGTAAAATTAGGTGCCTTGGCTTATAATTGGGTTGGCTTATATTCGAGTATATACGGTATATAGCAGGTTATCATTGTTATATGGTTATTTGAATGGGTAAAAAAGTTAAATCACAACTGGATCTACTGTGTCTCTATTGCCCAAGAACCTACATTTCTCCAGACTTAAAGGGAATCAGGTTTTTGTTACCTTATCTAATAGCAACATAATGTAAGCAAGGAGATTCTGAATCCAATGGTGTATCACATTGATTGTTTCAGAATAGTGTCAGCCAGTAATCTAAGGCGAGCGTCACACATAACGAGATCACTAGCGAGATCGCTGCTGAATCACGGTTTCTGTGACGCAGTAGCGATCCCGTTAGCGATCTTGTTATGTGTGACATCTACCAGCGATCAGGCCCCTGCTGTGAGATCTCTAGTCATTGCAGAATGGTCCAGGCCATTTTCTTCAAAAGCGATGTCTTGATGGGCAGGACACATCGCTGTGTTTGACGCTGTGTGACAGGGTCCCAGTGACTGCTGAGATCTGTATTGTTCCTGCATCGCTGGTAAGATCTGACTGTGTGACATCTCACCTGTGACCTCCCAGCGACTTACCAGCGATCTCTATCAGGTCGCATTGTTTTCGGGATCGCTGGTAAGTCGTTGTGTGTGACTGGGCCATAAGAATTTAGATTCTGGAATACAGCAGAGCTGATAGAGCTGATCTACCCACATCAGGCTGTCAATTGAGAATGTGCATTGACTGTGAAGTGTCAATCACAGATGGGATAATGCTGGACTGCCATGTGTGTGTGCCATGAGTTTCTAGTCTCCTAAGGGTAATAAATAGTGTTGAGCGGACCCGGATTGGCAAAATCCGGATCCGCACGGGTCGAGAGTCCGATCCGAGTCCGACCAGTACCCGGGATTCGGGGTGCACGATCCGGATCGATCTCTCTTTCGATCTCTCTTTCGATCTCTCTCTCGATCTCTCTCTCGATCTCTCTCTCGATCTCTATCTCTCTCTCCGCTCAACTCTAGTAATAAACCCTTTGGTTTAGGTAAACAATAGCTCACACACTGATAAGAAAAGCACAGTTGGTTTTCACTTTTTAACTCTAAAGGCCCTGTCACACACAGAGATAAATCTTTGGCAGATCTGTGGTTGCAGTGAAATCATGGACATATTATTCCATTTGTACACAGCCACAAACCTGGCACTGATTGTCCACAATTTCACTGCAGCCACAGATCTGCCACAGATCTGCCACAGATCTGCCGCAGATTTATCTCTGTGTGTGAAAGGGCCTTTAGGGGTACTTTTCACACTACGACATCGCAAGCTAATTGTAGAGATGCCAAGCGCGATAGTCCCCGCCCCCGTCGCACATGCGATATCTTGTGATAGCTGGCGTAGCGAAAATTATCGCTACAGCAGCTTCACATGCACTTACCTGCCCTGCGACGTCGCTCTGGCTGGCGAACCGCCTCCTTCCTAAGGGGACGGGTCGTGCGGCGTCACAGCGACGTCACACGGCAGGCGGCCAATAGAAGAGGAGGGGCGGAGATGAACGGGACGTAACATCCCGCCCACCTCCTTCCTTCCTCATTGCAAGCGGGACGCAGGTAAGGAGATGTTCCTCGCTCCTGCAGCTTCATACACAGCGATGAGTGCTGCCGCAGGAACGAGGAACAACATCGTACCTGTCGCTGCAGCGACATTATGGAAATGCCCAACACTACACCGATCATACGATTTCGACACTTTTGCGCTTGTTAATGGTAGTAAAAAGGATTCACACACTCCGATGTCGACAACGACGCCGGATGTGCGTCACTTTCGATTTGACCCCACCGACATCGCAGCTGCGATGTCGTAGTGTGCAAAGTACCCCTTAGACTTAGAGCATGCTGTAAGGGAGTTGAGCAACTAACTGCTGTATAGGATTGAATAGGCTGGAGATAGGTGGCTGAGAGGTTAGGAATTAACCCCTTTCCCAGAATGTGATAAATGTGCACATTCAGCTAGGGTCTGGTCAGGTGCTGATGGCCAAGCACCATGAAAACCAGCTGTACACTGTGGAAGATCAAAGCTTTCAATACAGGAGTTTGACCGCAGGAAAAGCAATTCAATTTTGTACTGTCTAAGTAAAGCAATTGAGAATATTACTTTAATTTCCAGTTTAAGGAAGAAGTTTCAGCATACTCCTTATCATTAAAGGAAAGACTACAATGACAGGTAGCACAGCAGATAACACAATCACAATAGGTGATACCACAGCTGCCAATTTACCCCCTCCTTTTACAATGATCTTTACACAGTCATTAAATGCTTCAATACTAATGATAGGGTGATAGTTTATTCATTGCTGCTAATGTTTATGTGACTTTCCTGAAACGGGAACTTATAATTACAGAATGATTATTTTTTATTTTTAAACCTTGTTATGCAGTAAAAATATTACCAAAAATTCTATTTAGCACAAAAAACCTGATTTGATCAAGAGACTGTGTTCTGATGACACCTTCCCTTTAAAGTAGCATTAGACGAGTGGTAAGCACAGTCCTTACTCTTTGCCAGGATATTTTTGGGCTAGAGTGAAGGGCCGACAAGATAACTAAATATCAGCATTTATCAAACGCGTGAAGGTTTATTTCCCCGTAAAGATGAAAGTGAAATAAGGATTGATTATTTCTTCAAATACCTCATAAGATTACGCATTGCATGATTTTATGCTTTAGGACCATGACCATAAACAATGATTATGCAACTTTCCTGACATTGATTGATGCCGTACACTGACCTGATTTTTATTTTTATTACAGTCAGGTTCTTCTTTCAGAAGTTCTACATAGAAACAGGACTAAAGGAAAAGTCAGCAGTTATGGAAAATACTTATCTTCTGGGGGTCAATTTAGGAAGATTTCACACTGGGTCAAAATTAGCTCATTTTGTTCCTTATTTTAGACCTGATGATTTCATAAATAGTGCATTTTTTATTTATTTTTTAATCCATCATACAGATTCTGTATGAGTGTTTTTATCTAGTGTGCCCAATGGGACAATTTGAAACAGTCTTTGCCAAGTGATCATTGCCCACATTGTGATTATGTAGAACATCCTAAAGAATCCTACAAGTAAGGGTGGCTTCCCACGCTCCGAGATCGCTAGCCGATGCTAGCGATGGCGAGCGTGATAGCACCCGCCCCTATCGTTATGCCGATATGTGAAGATCGCTGCCGTAGCGAACATTATCGCTACGGCAGCGTCACATGTACTTACCTGCTTGGCGACGTTGCTGTAACCGGCGAACCGCCTCCTTTCTAAGGGGGCGGTTCGCTCAGCGTCATAGTGACGTTACTAAGCGGCCGCCCAATCAAAGCGGAGGGGCGGAGATGAGCGGGACGAACATCCCACTTACCTTCTTCCTTCCTCATTGCTGGCGTGTGGCAGGTAAGGAGAGGTTCATCGTTCCTGCGGTGTCACATGTATCGATGTGTGCTGCCGCAGGGACAAGGATCAACTTTGCCCAAGCGCCAGCAGCGATAATTGGTAGAGGACCCCCATGTCAACGAGGAGCGATTTTAGACGTTTTTGCAATGATCCAAAATCGCTCCTAGAAGTCACACACAACGAGATCGCTACAGTGGCCGGATGTGCGTCACAAAATCCGTGACCCCAACGAGATTGCTGTAGCAATCTCGTAGCGTGTAAAGCCCGCTTTACCCCCACTTGGAAAGGACCACTAATAAAAGTAATAGCAAGGCGGTAGCAAATCTTCAAAAGGGTACATTAAAGGGGTATTTCCATCTCCAAGATCCTATCTCAATATGTAATAACATTTATATTAGCAAATATCTCCAATTAGAAAATGTAGTATGGTTCTTCTGATTCATTATGTCACTTACCTCATGTTCAGGGCATTGCAGGACGATAGGTATCCATGATCACGACCACATGCAACTAACTAACTGTGACTATAAGCATGGTCATAACCATGGATAGCTAAGGTGCTGCAATGACCTGAACATGAGGTAAGCAATATAGCTAATCAGAAGAACTATACTACATATCAAATTGAAGGTATTTTCTAATATTTGTAGCACCTGCCCCCCGGAAGAAGGATTACAACACCGAAACCTATATGTCGGGGCTCTGGACTCTCATTTCACACTTAGGTGCGTTGGACCTGCACAATTATTAAGACGGCGTGCTGTATTGACTGGCCTTATTTCTGATAACTTTCTTACTGTGCCATGATATATTCTCAACAGAACAACGTTTTATAGTCAGCACATCCCTGTGGTTAGACTGGTTATGGTTTTCACAGGTGGTGTCTAACTGGGCTTCTTGCTGACTTACTTTGTGTATGCTTATACGTACCTGTGTGGTGTGAGGGCACCATCTGGTGGTACTCATCACCTGTCTCTATGCTTTTAAATAAAAAATGTTTGTTTTACTTGTTAATATCCTAATAAAATTTAGATACTCTTTTTGCTATTAAGTCGTTGTACAGATTTTTTCTTTTCTTGCTATATCAAATTGAAGGTATTTTCTAATATTTGTAGCGCCCGGTCCCGGCGCGGCACCACCGCATGCTTCCGCCACAAGGCCACAGCGGAGGTGCCTTTCTACTCACATGCCCACTGGTTCAATGCAGCCCGCTCCCGCCCCAAGGTCTGCTGCGGCCTCCTACTGCTTCCAGGCCATATGCAGGCCTTTTGGGAGTGCCCATGGGGTGCTCGCATGGCCATACCTCCTTTTTAAAGGGCCGGCGTCCCATTACACGGAAGTGATCCTTGAGGTCAATTATCAGCCTGAAGGTATTTAAAGGAAACCTGTCACCTGTTTTTTCCCTATTAAACCAAAAATATCACCTTCTGCAGCTCCTGGGCTGCATTCTAGGAAGGTGCACCTTGTTGCTGGCCCCCCTTGCAGACTCCTAAAAGAACTTTAGAAAACCTTACCGTTTCCTATGCAAATGAGTTTGGTTGGCCAGATGGGCGGGCTCTAATTCGGCTCCTGTCCCCACTCTGCCGCTGTTCGCTGTCCCTAAGTCATGGTTTACATGGATGACATCACCCCCGTCATCGTCCATGCTGCTGGAGTCTTGCGCAGGCGCATTTCGCTGTGCACCTATCGTGGGGCTGAGCATAAAGTTTCCCTCGCGCGAGCGCCGGTGATGTAGTTGCGCAGGCATGAAATTATGGGCGGCGCTGTGTATGACCTCACCAGCGTCATCCTCGTACCCGCCCATAATCTTGAGCCTGCGCAACCACTTCACCGGCGCTCGCGCGAGGGAAACTTTATGTTTGCCGCGATAGGGGCACTTTCCTTAGTGCGTTGCTAGTTTTCAGGTCCCATACCCGCTACTGTTTCTAGTTCTGTGTTTCATGTCCTAGCGAGGTCCAGGTGAGCAATTTCTGTTTGTCTCACCACATGTATCACACAGTTAAGACCTTATGGGTAGGATTCCACTTGCGAGAGACTCGCGCGTATCTCGCAACGCATCATCCGGCATGGCCTGCCTCTCTTCCGACGGGAGCTGTTCAGCTGCATCTATTTCTATGCAGCTGAGACGCTCCCGTCGGGAAAGAGGCAGGCCATGTCAGGTGATGCGATGCGAGATATGTTCGAGTCTCTCGCAAGTGGAAAAGAGCCCTACTGCACACTCTCTCTCCAGCATTCAGATTTTACCTTTTGTAATGCACGTGTGTGTGACAAATTCACAGAGTTTTTGCAGCAAAATCTGCAGATTTTTCTGTGGATTTTCCACTGTAACCTTTTTTTACAGGGGATTTGACCTACGGGAACCTACCCATATTAGCTTCACTTACAATATCAACCCAGCAGCAGCTAAGAGATGAAACAGGGAGGATCATGTTGAAAACTTTTTTGCAAAAGTTTGCTTTATTTCTGGAAAATTGCAAAGCACCCTTCAACTTTAGCTTACAGTGAAAGGGAAAAAGTGTGCAGCAGTTTAACAAACACGGAAACCATTTTAGTTGTTCAAGATGCCCTATTGCTATGTGTAAACTGAGGTTTTTTTTAGTTTTTTTAGAGCAGGTCCAAGTAAGAAAAAAAAAACCTCCTGAAAAATTGTTTAGAAATTACTTACAGTCAATCTAAGAGCAGGATTTCACCCCCAAACTATTTATATGCACATGTACTGTAGCTTTTCGCAAGACAAGTCCTACTATAACTCTACATGGCCAGTAGGTTCCTCCATTACTGAGAAATCAGCGTTTGAATTGTAATACAAATGAGACTGACAATCTATTTGTAGACTTGAAGCCTCTGTCCCTTCAGCTCTATTCCCCACCTAACACTGCCTGATTACCCTGTGTGACTTCAAGCAAAGAGGCTGTCACGTTGTGTGATGAGGCAACTTGGAAAAGGGGCACCTACACTGGCCCTAGGGCTAGGTTGGCCTTAGCTGTCCCTATTCCCAAAGATATGTATAATGGTGACGATGTTTGGGCCGCCATCCTAACCTTTGCTGCTGAATAGCCTTAAGGCCCCGTTACACGCAACAACATCGCTAATGAGATATCGTTGGGGTCACGGAATTCATGACGCACATCCGGCCTCATTAGCGATGTCGATGCGTGTGACACTTACAAGCGACCGCTAACAATCAAAAATACTCACCTAATCGTTGATCTTTGACACGTCGTTCCTTTCCCAAATATCATTGCTGGTGCTGGACGCAGGTTGTTCGTTGTTCCTGAGGCAGCTCACATCGCTAAGTGTGGCACCCCAGGAACGACGAACAACAACGTACCTGCGTCCTGCCGGCAACGAGGTGGGCCTGTCGTTAATGCGGCTGGTCTCCACCCCTCCGCTTCTATTGGCGGGCTGCTGAGTGACGTCGCTGTGATGGCGCATGGACCTCCCCCTTAAAAAAGAGTTTTTTTCGCCGCCGACAGTGGCATCGTCGGTAGGAAGGTAAGTACGTTTGATGCGTCCTAGCGATATTGTGCGCCACGGCCAGCGATTTGCCCGTGACGCACAAACAACGGGGGCGGGTGCTTTCACAAGCGACATCGCTAGCGATGTCGCTGCGTGTAAAGCAGCCTTTAGTCTATACCCCCGGGGTGGATAGGGACAGGAATGGTTTATCCCACACAAATAGACAGACAGGGAAAAACCAAAACTCAAACTCACTGCACCCACACAGAGGTAAGACAATCCATGCTCAGGAGGAAATAAAGAATCAGGGAGGAAATAAAAAGACAAAAAGGATATTTCCACAACATAGCAAATAATGCACAGTAGAGTACCAGAACAAGATCAGCACAAGGACCAATATCGAAAATAAAGCTATATTTAGTGTACCGGAACAGGCTCCACCATATTTTAAAGGACGGATGAGGCTGTGATCAGTCTCCAGTAACCTGTGACCCCAGCAGAAATCCACAGGCTAGCAGAAATTATCTCCTGCTAGACTGATCACTAATAAGCACAAAACTAGTTGATGTCCTAGTCACTTGTGCCACTCAACAGCACCAGATGGCAGGTCAAACTCTGCAAGGGTAACAGGGTCAGAAGTCGCCATGACACTCACTGAGTTTAGAGCTGAACACAGGACACAGGAGCTGTCAATTAAGAGAAGGTGCTGGGCGGAAAATAGAGCTGGAGTGACTGAGGCTTTACATCTACAAATAATTGTTTAGCCTCGTTTACTTGTCAATTGAAATGCTGATTTCTCAGTAATAGAGGAACAGACTGGCCATGTACAGGTATTGTCAGACTTGTCTTTGAAAGATCTACATGAGTACTTTGATAGTTTGAGTTGTGAAATTCTAGTGACAGATTCTCTTTAAAACACTTTCTTTTCATTTCTATTGGAAAACCACTTTGTTGTACACGTGTTTAGTGGTTTGACCTTTTTCTTCCACTTTAGGTTTTTTAAAAAAAACATTTGGTGGAAAAAAAGCCAGCACACGTCACCTTTTTGAAGTGTCTTTTGATGGAATCTGCTCCAACCTAGGCATTGTCTAAGCAAAAGGCAGCAAAAAAATTTGCAGGAAAAACCTCTTCAGAAATTCTTCAAAAATTATTCAAAACCATATCAGTAAAATAAATACTCCTCCAAAGTCTCCCCAAAGAAGGAGCGTATCCTAATGCAGATCCAACTTGAAAAAAAATTTGAACACCTAAGAAAGCCCATATGCACAAAGCAGATTACAACGTGTGACCCTAAATATCATGAAATATGTCCTATGAAAATATTTTTTAGAAATATCAGCATCGTGTAATTGCAAAAAAAGGCTTTTGATGTTCTGAAAAGATATTTTACATTCTTCTAATTACACCTGACCTATTAATCCTATGTTCAGCAAAAATGGGTCATTACCTAAAATAACAAGCTATATATACATTAACTATACGGAGTCTATCAATTCACAAGGGACTTTATGAATATTAGCCACAAAGTGTCTCAATGGTGTCCATCAATCTAACTGAATGAATCATCTAGATTCTCACATGTTCAAGGTCTTCACTAATGAATGGTTTAGGTTTAATATCCATCAGAGAGAACAAGAAAGTAGAAAGCTCTAATTGTAGCCATGTCCTTCAGACCAGAATGGAATCATAAACGGACAAAGAGTAACAGAAATTATTGGTCTCCTGTTTGAGGTAGATTATTTTATTGTATGAGTGCATGATGATATGATTCCAGGATAAAAGTGTATCACTGACTCCGAAAATGAAACATACAGTCTCAACGCCAAGGAACACAGATGGTAATGCCATTGTCTTAAGCCTCCTTCATATATCAGTGCAAAACACTGCGTATCCGTGTGCCATAACTTTGGCACATGTGTGTTCACCATGTGCTATCCATGATAGCACACAGAGATTAGGAATTTTTTACTCAACCCTCCCCAGCTCTGCTGTCTCCAGCATTACTGCTTCCGGGTCCACGGTCCAGTGAATATGCATGAGCATAATATGCGGGCCCGGAAGCAAGTGACAGCAGCACTTGAGACATCAGTACTGGAGACAGGTGAGCATAGAAAATCATTTTATTTCAAAGACATATGTTTTCTCTGGTATGTGTCACACTGATGTCACACGGATCACATCAGTGTGCGGGCTGTGTGACATGAGTGCTGCCGGAGAAAAACGGACATGTCGCCGTGTGGAGCACACGGACACACAGTCCATATGAAAACACAGACATGTGCAGACGCATTGATTTTAATGGGTCTATGTGTGTCCGGATGTGCGAAGGAGGCCTTAGAGTATCTATGCATCGGTGAGCAAGGATTCTGTAGAAACATCATGGTGTTTTCACACAGAATGAATTTTATTCAGCATTCCTGCTGGTAAAAAAACAATAAGCATTCAAATCATAGCAATTGTTCCTGTAATCAATAAATACTTAATAACATGTACTGTCGCTTCACATCTGTTGATGGATCCAACATGGGAACAAACATTAAGGTACAGAAATACTGGACAATGTAAACTAAGGCGGTTAGGGACAAGGGCGAAATGTACCGAGGGCACGTAAACTTTAGAACCAAAGCACAAAGAACAACATCTCTGGTCATCCTGTATTGGGCCTTTCAACAACTGGCGGACGGAAGCAATTAACGACTAGACCCAAAAGGTTGGCACATAAAACCCTGGACACTATGATTGGAGCATCAAAGAACTCAATGCCAAAAAACAAAACAATAAATTACTGTAGACCACAAATGATGGCATTAACTCCCCGGAGGTCTGACAAAAGGATACCTTAGAATGGGATTACAAGATGTAGACATACTAACGCATTTCAGGATCAGTTCACCTTTTCTTAGGTTGGATAAATCCTCGGCATAGAGACAGTCCCATGCTTGGTGGGATACACAGAACTCAGAAACCAAAGATTTTTAGGTGGTTCAAATTAAAAATCAATCGCCATCTTTATTTTAACAGCTTTACTAGATTAAATTTACTACTTTATTTTGTTCAAAGTTTCTTTGAGGGGTAATTTCTATGAATTGTCTTTTATTATAGTTATCATTCATGTCTTCTATTTACATAATCATGTCTTTGGCCCCTTTATTGTACATATCTATGTTTCGATTTTATGGGGTTGTTTTGCAAGCACTGTAGCCCCCACTTCCTTTTTAATTCACTTAGTACATTTGTAATTTATTCCAGTTTTTGACATGGGGTGATTTGCCATTGACAACATTGCCTTTTCCTTTTTTCAGATTTTAAAGTGGTATTTTTCATTTATTTCTTCTAATATTTTTGGACATATTTAACTGTAATTAATAAAGTTTATATATTTTTATTGTTTATGGATTTCTTGATTTCCATTTATTTATTTATTTATTATTAGAGAAGTCTTTTGGTAAAGTGACTCCCTGGCCTTTCAGGTTGTCACAGGACATTGTGCAATCTGCCCTTCTATACAATATCCATCTCCTCCTTAGTTACGGATCCCTGGCCTTTGGTGTTGCTAAGAACAAGCTAATCAAAACCCTAGAAACACTCTGCACCACACCCACCAGACACACCAATGGGTAACCTGAAGAGAATAGGGCCGCCTAGTTAGGGGGTTGGTTGGGGAGGGTCAGGAGTGTCAGGAGTAGTCAGTCGAGTGGTGACTCTCAAGAGGAGAGGTCACAAGTTAGTTGGAGGAGGTTAGGAGTTGGGCTCCTCAGTTACTAGGTGGCAGTTTGTCTGGGCCTGATAGGAGCTGGAACCCCGGTCGCAGGGATTCGTGGTAAGGGGCACGGAACTGCCGAGCAGGGCAGCCGGTGGCCTTGAGACATCTCCGGGCAGGGGCCAGGGCACGGCGGGGTACGTGGACCCTAAGCCAGGAAGTAGCTTCAAGCGTCCTGGTAATTTACCCGACGAGGGCGAAGACTTCACGAGTCATCCTCCATGTGCTCCAAAATCGGTGTACTAGCACAACGAAGGGGACAAGACTTTCCCAATACATAGTCCAGAAAATCCCAAGCGTGAACCCTAAGAGCAAGCTCACTCCGTTAACCATACGGGTGAGCGGGACCCGACTAGTTCTATACTACAGGGGCCAACCAGTAAAGAAAGTGCCAAGGAAAAGGTCACAGGCTAACTAACAATACCATCGGGCACGGGATCCCAGTGTACTCCCTCCCTGCTACAGCGGTCCTAAGAATTCCGGTTTACAAGTTGTCATAGTCAGCGTTATTGGACTGAGTGAGTACACAGTTACCCTTTCCTCCCCAACGGTGCTCCCCATTCACGATCTCCAAGCCCCGGGGCACTTCCCCCTACCCACGGAGGGGTTAAATACCTGGCTGCCATTTCATCACCACTGGGCGCTCCCAACAGCAGCGGTGGTATTCCACCTTACCACACACCGTGGGTGGTGTCACGAACTCTAACCACGAAATCCCCTGTAAATAACCCCCTTTTATTTCGGGTGACCGCGTGACCCCTCCCGGGTCCGGAGACCCCTCGAGCCACCGCGGATCCGAGCAGAAGCCTGGATGCTGTCGCTGGGGTGGTACACAGACACCTGGTGTACTAACACCTTGGTTAAAGTATAAAGGCCGCTTTACACACAACGACATCGCTAACGAGATGTCGTTGGGGTCACGGAATTCGTGGCGCACATTCAGCCTCGTTAGCGACGTCGTTGCGTGTGAAACGCAGGAGCGACCGTTAACGATCAAAATTACTCACCTAATCGTTGACGCGTCGTTCCTTTCCCAAATATCGTTGCTGTTGCAGGTATGATGTTGTTCGTCGTTCCTGTGCCAGCACACATGTCTATGTGTGACACCGCAGGAACGATGAACTACATCGTACCTGCGGCCGCCGCCAATGAGGAAGGAAGGAGGTGTGCGGGATATTCCGCCCGCTCATCTCCACCCCTCCACTTATATTGGACGGCTGCCATGTGACGTCGCTGTGACGCCGCACAAACCGCCCCCTTAGAAAGGAGGTGGTTTGCCGGCCACAGCGACGCCGCAGGGAAGGTAAGTCCGTGTGACGGGTTTTAGCGATGTTGTGCACCACGGGCAGCGATTTGCCCATGACGCACAACGGACGGGGGCGGGTACGCTCGCTAGCATTCTCGCTAGTGAGATCGTAGCATGTAAAGTGCCCTTAAGACTATTAAAAGACTTGTTGATCTCTTAAAGTGCAAGGACTGTTGTGCAAAGACTATTTTGAAGCCATTACCACTTTAGCCAAGTTAAAAGCTGACAGTGGTTTTTTTTTTTTTTTTTCAGAAAATGTTTGAACCTGTTGCGTGCTGCTACTAGTTAAAGTCATTGTGCTAATGTTGTTCCTAGAACTGGTTAAAAGGACTGTACCATGTTTAGAAGTCATAGCATATTCATCTTATAGGGGATCACTGCATAATCGTTCAGGATTTGAGATGTGCAGATACATGGAAGTTCGGTTCGGCGTGTTCAGCCGGACTTTATATAAAGTTCAGTTCGGATCTGGACTTGACCTGATCCCCATTGGAAGTCACTGATTGAACAGTTCGGCTCCGTACACATGCACCCAGTCATAAACAGAACACTTCTGGGGAAGGGAGGGTTTTTTCATTTTTTTCTTTTTTTGTACACACTACATCCAATAATATTGTTTTTACACCCAGTGCGAGTCATTCAAATACTGCAATCTCCTCGCATAGTGCCGAGCACAGAGCGTACCCGAGCACAGCGATGCTCACTCAAGTGGTTACTAAACTTAAAGCACCGGCGACACTCCAAACTCGAACATTGAGTTTTCTGTAAACTCTGTGTGTTCAGTACGAAAACACGAAACTTTACTGTTCGGGTTTGTTCATCTCTAGAGATGAGCCAACCCGTGGTTCAGTGTTCGTACCAAACACAGACTTTAAAAAAAAAAAACAACAGAGTTCGGGGGCTTTACATATATAAACCACTTGTGCGAGCATCGCTATTGCCACGCTCCCGGTGTCCCAGCAGCGCTCTTTACCTACTAAGCCGGTCTCACCATCCAGGCACCACTCCGTAACCACTGAGCCAGTCACACCTGCGTCACGCCACCGCTCTGTACCCACTGATCCAGCCTCGCCAGCGTACCACCGCTCCTTCCTCACTGGTGCAGTCCATGCGTCCACCGGTCACGCCTGCCACTCCCGCTCTTGCTCCCCAGAGTCCTGTTCCTGGTCTCAGGAGTCTGATTCTGACTAATGTTCTGTATAGGACCGGGCCGCGCCCACTCACCTGGTCTTATAGCCCCAGCACTGCTGCAACAGGAAATGACCTGAGGCTGTGCTGAGTATATAAGACTGGCCTCTCCATGTGGGCGGGGCCTGATCATCGCTTGTGTTTCTATGCCTTGTCTTGTGAGCTAAGTGCTCAGGTCTTTGTTCCTGTTTCCTATTACTGCCTTAAAGTACGCTGTGACCTTAGTGACTTGGTCCTGTCTTTGCTTCCTGATACCTGCACCCGTTCCTGCCACGTTAGTGCTCCAGCTACCGTGTACCCTGCCCTCCAGGTGGGGTGCTCGGTCCAGTGGATCCACCTCCTGGGCCTACCAGTCCTCCCCGGCCCTCACAGCTATGCTCAAGTACGCTTGGTACTTGGCCCAGTGCGAGCTGCTTTCAGTGTTTGATCAGCTTGTACGGGAGGTAACAACATGATCGGATGTAGTGTGCAAAAAAAATTGAAAAACTCAGCCCATCTGCCCACGAAAATGTTCTGTTTATGGCTGGCTGCATGTGGATGGAGACCTGAACTGGCCAATTAGTGACTTCCATTGGGGTTCAGGTCAAGTCCGGATCCCAAACCAAACTTTATCTAAAGCTGACACTGCCGAACTGAACTTCCAAAGGACCACTCATCTCTATTCGGGATCTGACTGCTGGGACGCCCACTGATCCAGAGAACCAGTACTCTAAAGAGCCTCATGTGAATAAAGCAGTGGTCGATCATTGGTATTGCCACTATATTTATTGTTAACGGGAAAGCTGGAGATTAGCCAAATTGCTATTGGCTATCTATGATGGTCCCAAAGGCAATTAATGGAACAGATGTGTACATGATTGACCATCACAAAATTCACAAGGTAGCATTCAGAACCCCAGCGAACAGGATGTTATCCCCTCTATACAGTGTGTCCACCCATATCCTGTCCACCGCCATTAACTTGAGAATGGCGGCAGTACAGGCATAGAAGTGGTGTTTAGGTATATCAAAGTATCCATGCGCTATGCAATGAAATCACCTATAGTGCCACCTGGTGGAAAACAATGGAGTTAGGATTTTTATCTCGAAAACGGAACAAGATAGAGAAAAAAGTGAATTAAAAAATTGTAGGGCATCATCAATTAAATACGAATCGACACCTTGCATACAGAAATGCTATGATATGAAACCCATGACCCCCCCAAAACATTGAATGCTGGTCACGCATATTTAAATAGATAATAAAACAAGCGCATATGGCGCTCATTTAACTTTGATGCTCAAAGTGGCCACCATCAGTTGCAATGCACATCTAGACAACATACTGTATCTTGCGTCATATGTTGTGCAATATGGTAGGTGACACATTTGCACAAGCATCTGTGTTACGTCGTCATAGGTCCTGCAATGTTGGTGGAGGGGTCGCATACACCTGCTGTTTGATGTGACCTCACAGAAAGAAGTCCAATGGGATCAAGTCAGGTGAGCGTGAAGGCCACTCCACGCAGCCACCATACCCAATGACTTGTAGGAAGGTCTCCATGAGGAATCGCTTCACGTCTGCAGCCTTGTGAGTTTTACACGTTCTAATCATAGCATTTCTGTATGCAAGGTGTCGATTCGTTTTGAATTGATGATGCCATACAACATTGTAATTCCTTTTTTTTCTCTATCTCGTTCCGTTTTCTAGATAATAATACTAACTCCGTTGTTTTACATCAGGTGGCGCTATAGGTGGTTTCATTGTATAGCGCATGGCTACTTTACTATACCTAGACACCACTTCTATGCCTATAGCTGCCGCCGTTCTCAAGTTAATAGCGGTGGACAGGATATGGGTGGACACACTGTACAAGTTACATCTTTTAATTGTTTGCATCCATAAATATCCAAGAATGTGCCCATGACCGGTCTTCCAATTCCAGGTGCACTCTGGATAACAGGCAAGTGAAAATTAGATGCCTCTTCAGAACACCATTTCACGATGAACATTGTAAAGTGGTAAAGCTGAGTGCTTGCTGTAATAAGTCACCAGTCAGAAGAGATGACATGAGCTTTCACCAATGTATATAATAAAGCTTTGCACGAATGTTATGACTGTCTGAGTATGATTGTAAATGGTTCTGTAGGTGGCAATCTCAGTGCATTGTTACTTTGACTCAACCATCTGGATCATGTCAATATGTGAAAAGAAGCTAAAATGATGAAACTGTGCCACTGAGGATTTATCACACGGAGAAGCGATATTACTCAGCTCCATACAAAATACATTTTATCTTACAAAATCCTGCGCTTGTTGAATAATGATCAAATAGAAATTCCAACTTAGCACCAAGCGAAAATTTCAGCAATCGCATTTTCACACTGCACTCGTATTATTTTCTCCAGGTGATTACAACTTCCTTAGCAGAATTCCGCTGATGAAAATGTAAATTTAATGCTTGGCTGAACTGAAACAGACCCTAATTGACTCTGTATTCTGTAAATCATTCTTAAGCCTTCTTACAATGTAGATTTTCATATTCCAAAATCACTTACCGCATTCAATAAAATAAAATAAACGCAAATTGCGAAGTAACTGGAGCATCATTTAAATCAGCTATAATTGTATTTGAAGAACTTTAAACAAGTCTTTGGCAAAAAAAAAATTATAGATGTGTAGTGAAACAGTGCGACGACTCGAACAAATAACAGTGTGAGCGGGGATCTTAAGCCTGCAAAGTATGCAAGCAGCTCAAGTGCTGCGGTTACCGGCACAGGGCGAGGGAGGCCAGTCTGTGCCTCTAGATATCTGAAAGTGCAAACAACTTGGATAATACCGGCACATATATAAATGAGCTTATTATTAAGCCAAAATGACAGGTACGCGTTAGAAGGAAATTGCCATAATGTAAATGTTTAAACTGCCGGCAGCATGTTACAAAGGAGGAGAGGCTAGGCAATATATATATCTTAGGCTTCCTTCCCATGTCTGTGATTCCGGAATGTATGACATCCATTTTCATACGTACCGGAGACACGGACATATGCAGACCCATCAGAATCAATGAGTATCCGCACACATCCCTATTTTCTCACGGATGTGTGTCCATGCGGCGCATACGATTGTCCGTGTGTTCTGCACGGAGATAAGTCTGTTTTCACATGGACCACGCAATGGTGTGACATCAGTTTGACATGTACCGGAGAAAACAAGTCTTTGAAATAAAATTATTTTCTATACTCACCTGTCTCCAGCGCTGCTGTCTTCGGTGCTGCTGTCACATGCTTCCGGGTCCGCGGTGCAGTGAATATGCATGAGCAGCATTGCCGGAGACAGCAGCGGTGGGACAGTATAGAAGCCCATGCTGTCTGTGTGCTCTCCGGATGTTACACGTATAGCACACTGAACATAAACACAAACAGACGCACACACATACGCACTTACACCATGGACCATACAAAACATGTGTATTTTACATGGACGTGTAAAGCAGGCCTTATATATGTCAAAAAGTGGGCAGCACTCAATAGAAAATTCCATGCTAAAAATGGTGTATTTATTGGTCTATGTGAACAGGTGACAACCAGAGATGAGCAGACCTGTTGAAGTTTGGTTCGACGACTTCATCCAGACTTTAAAGTTTGGTTTGGCACCTGGACTTGATCTGAACTCCAATTCAAGTCACTAATTGTGCAGTTCGGGCTCCGTCCACACGCAGCCAGAACACTTCAGGAGGCGGGTGAGTGGGGCTTTTCCAATTTTTTTTTGTTGCTGCACAGTACATCCACTAACGCTGTTGTTACCCCCAGTGCGCGCTGTTCAAGCACTGCAAGCGGCTCACAATGGGCTGAGCACTGAGCGATCCTGATCACAGAGACACTCGTGCGAGTGGTTTGCATTCATAAAGCTTTCAAACTCCGAATCCGAACATTGTTTTTTTGGCAAAGTCAATGTTTGGTATGAACACCGAACACTGAACCTCGGGTTCACTCACTTCCAGTGACAACGTTTCAGCTGAAGTGAAAGTGAGCCTTGGTCAAGCAAATATCAAGTGAAACACTCAGAGTTCTTTTTAAAATCAACATACTAACCTAACAATACCATGTTAATATGATGTCTATAAAACTCGGTTGATTGCACTCTGTATTTGCTTGAAAAAAGCCTACTTTGATCTTGAGCCACAATGTTACCACCTCGTCACAAGGACCAATAAATACAACAAATTGTTTGCATGGAATTTGCTATTGAGTGCTGCCCACTTTTTTGGCTTTTTTATGTAATACAGGTACAAGTTGAAGGGTTACAGCTAGTGATGGATGATTAGTAACTATTCGTGTTCGGATTATTTATAACAAATCTCAAACTACTATTCTGAGATTGGTCACAAATAGCGAAACTAATGAAGTCAATGGGCAACCCGAGTTTTCTTGCCGTGAAGAACACTGGAATAGTACAGTGGAACCTTGCTTAATGAGAACAATCCGTTCTGGGACTGTGCCTGTTAACCAAGTTACTCGTTCAGCAAAGCAAGATTTCCCATAGAAAATCATTGCAATGCAGACGATTCGTTGCACAACGTGTTAAATGTCCCATCCTGGTCCCCTATTCTGTCATTCCACACATGCACAAACACACACAAACACGTACAAACACACACAAACTCACACAAACACACAAAAACTCACACAAACACACGCACACGCACATATTATATGCTCACCTTACCTTCCGTTGCATCACCGGTCTCCTGGAATTTGCTGTTCTCTGGTACGAGGCCGGGCTGTGTATCGGGTTACCATAATGATGAGGAAGGAACTTCCGCAGCCAGAGCGCTGACGTCAAAGGCAGAGCCGCTTACCTCTGATTGGCCAGTGCGCTGCCTTTGAGTAGCGTCTGACAGGAAGTTCCTGCTTCGTCGCTATGGATGCCGATGCACAGCCTGGAGTGGAGCGGAGCGGCGAACTACAGGACCCAGGAGGCCGGCGATGAAACTTACGGTACACTATATTATATTATATGCTCACCTTTCCTTCCATTCCATCGCCGGCCTCCTGGGTCATGTAGTTCGCCGTGAGGACGTCGCAATATACCCGGGAACTACAAGAACCATGAAGACAGCAGTGGAACGGAAGGTAAGGTGAGCATAATACTGTATGTGTGTGCGTGTGTGTGTGTTTGTGTGTGTGTTTGTGTGTACATGTGTGTGTTTTTGTGGACTGCAAGTGCGGGTTAGAGCGCGGTGGATGTACATAACCGGAAGTGTGTGCGGTGAGGATTTCGCTCGTACAGCAAAACTTTCTCGTAAACCGAGTTACAAATTTACAGAAAGCTTTGCTTGTTAAGCGAAATTCTCGTTAAGTGGGTTACTCGTTAAGCGAGGTTCCACTGTACTCAGTATTTGGTAAGCATTATCCGAACACCAATAGTTTCTATTCACCCATCTCTAGTTACAACCTGTAGGCAAACTGAGAGACTGCTATTCACCTTTTCATAAGGAGCAGTGAAATTGCCCAGGAGCTCAGTGACATGATTGAGTCTGGAAACTTCTAGAAGAAACAGTGAGTTTTAACCTCAAGATTCAAGTCGCCTGCTCACTGGAAGGGATGAAAGATCCAGAGTTTTTTTGTCTTGAAAATCTCAGGATACCAAGATGCCTATTCCCAGGTAGGTAAGTAGCAGCAGGAGGAACACACTACCACCACACAGCAGAGAAGCCAAACTCTCATTGGGGCAGGTCAGACCACCATCATTGTGAAGGCTGTAAGGAATGTTCCGGACTGTTCTGCAGAGCTTCAGTAAAAGGTGAAAGCTCCCTGTCCTGTCTCTGGCTGAATAATTCCCTGCTGCGCCATCCCTACCTCAACATCATCAGGAACCAGCCCTAGTT
This sequence comes from Anomaloglossus baeobatrachus, assembly GCF_048569485.1. Classification (NCBI taxonomy): domain Eukaryota; kingdom Metazoa; phylum Chordata; class Amphibia; order Anura; family Aromobatidae; genus Anomaloglossus; species Anomaloglossus baeobatrachus. The sequence goes on along the minus strand of NC_134354.1, from coordinate 83,085,857 downwards.
GGAGGGTGAGAGGACAACCCTCTGGCACTCTGCATCACCACCTTACTCCTGGGGTCCACCAGCAGTGCCCGGCCATACCAAATCTGAACATCCCAACTGGGGTCATAAACTCTTTATTTGTTTATTTATTTATTTTATTTTTCTCTCCCCCTTTTTAATATTATTTTTAACCCCCCCATTACAAAAGCCTGCCGCACACGCAAAGTACAGCCACATTGCCACTCGGACTCACCACCGTGACATCAGAGGTCTACCGGAGGCGGCACATCAACCAAAGTAAGAAAGATGGATGCCTCATGAGCAATAATAAAAAATTGTCAAAATATCAAAATATAGCGTAGCCATGATTGAAAAATTATATATATATATATATATATATATATATATCTGGGGCCATTTTATTTATAACATTGATGTTAATCATGTTATTGGTGGTGGTCCCTTTACATACCTGTGTGTATATGTGTAGTGGCTTGTTTAGCATGGCTATTTAGCCTTTTTTTATTAGTATTACACCCCACATCCATATATCCATATACAACCCATAGGCTTTTTTCCTGATTCTGCCTTTAGATTTATAAACTTATTCCCTAAGTGTATTACCATATGCCACATATGCCCATTTTTTTTTTTATATCTTTGTTATATTTGTATTCGATTTTTAAAACTTAGTTGATATTTTATGTACGGTATATGGCATGATATTGTTAATGCCCTGGGACATGCTACATAACCACAATTACCTTATAGGAATAAAAAAATTAAAATACATATGGTAACTAAATTAATCTGCATTTAACATTTGTTACATAAAAATAAAATAATTTTAGCAGGTAAATAATCCATTTTTTATATTTTATATTTCTACAAGCGCAAGAAAAAAATATTCTTCTTCCTGCTTATAGATCGTCCTTTTCCTTGTGTAAAGCCTAGCTCTGCCAGCAGTGGTATTTACTGAATTTTATTCCCATAACTCCTTTACAAAGCCTTCTGCACATTTGACAATCCACATACATTATAACAGCTTGGGAGCATAGATTGAGCATGGATTGACCTATTTTAACATTTTAAGATTAACACTAGCCTGAAGGGATCGAAAAAAGTAACAGAGAACTCCAAAGCATAAAATGTACATTCACCTTATTTTTACGCTACCGAGATAATTGTTTAGACTCTAAAAGGAGAAGTATAGTTATAAAAGCTCATTTTCAAAAGCCATATGTCTTTTTCAGGTGGGTTTGAAGCAAGTCTGCGCTGAAAAAGCGCTAACAAGATGCTCAAAATAATGAGCATGTACATTCCTATGAATGCTTAGACTGGCCCACCGGGAAATAGGGAAATTCCCCGGTGGGCCCTGCTGTAGGGCCAACAGTGATAAGAGAAGAAAGCCTCCTCCCCCTACAACCCTAGCACAACTATTTCACTGCTGAGTGAATCTGTATCCTTAGAGGCACACTTCCTCCAGCTGTGATGGAGTTAGGTGTTGGAGTCAGACTGACACCTTGACAGGAGAGGCGTTTCTGTCATTGGCACTTTTCCTGCAGAGGTGTCAGTCTGACTCCAACACCCAGCACCAGCACAGCAGGAAAAGGAGAGAGTGCACTGCAATTAATGCAGTTTATAAAAGCAGTTAAATGACACAGATGTGCCAAATGACACCTCTCCTGCAGAGGTGCCAATCTGACCAGCTTCCATGGTCCCCCAGCGTGACGGGATTGTGGGTGGGCAGGTCAGTGAGGTTACCATAGCAGTTACATGCTGAGCAGTCTGCTCCCTCACTCCTCTCTGCACCTCAGAGTCGGGGTTTGGTGGGGTTGTGGGATGTCATTGGTGCTGCGTGATTGAAGCCACTGCTTTGACCTCCTCTCCTCCCTCTTCTCTTAATCTTACTGTCGCGGGCGGGGAGGAGGGTGCCAGCACACCGCGCTCACCCCTTCTGCTCGGGTCCGGCAGCTGCTCAGTGGTGGCTCGAGCTGTGGGCCGGATCCCGGGGTGTCTCGAGCGGCACTCCTCGCCCGTGAGTGAAAGGGGGATGTTTGTTGGGTGTGGGGATGGTTATAGTTCGTGACGCCACCCACGGTTGTGGTGATTGCACCACCGCTGCTCGGTGTGGGGGTCCCGGGGATGGTGATGCGGAGCAGCCAGGTGTTGTGTTGCCCCTCCGTGGGTAGGGGTTGGTGATCCCGGGGCCCAGTGAAGAGATGTGAAGTGTAGGGCCTGGAGGGCGCAGGGACGCGGGGGCAGCGCTGTGCCTTGCGGCACTGTGGTACTCACTCAGCCTGAGACTTGGACACAGTTTGTACGGTAAACCAAACGGCTGGTAGGACGGTCCCACAGACGGCTGCACCTGCACTCCCGGTAGGTGACGGTGATGTCTCTCTTCCTTGCACCTGTGTTGACTGATGGTAGCGGTGGATTCCCTCCGGTTACCCGCTCCCCGACTGCAATCTGGGCCGGAGGAGCTCTACACTTTGCCCGCAGGCGCTGGCCCTGGGGAAACTGGTGCCCTGGCGGTGGCGGTGTCTCCCCTGTAATGGTCGGGCTGTTGCCGTCAATCGGGACTTGGTTGCTGGGGGATCTACGTCCCCTTCACTGACGGATTCGGCAAATTGGGCGACTCCTAGCCTTGCCGGGGTCCGAGAGGCCCCTGCCCTGGTGCTGACTGTCCTTCGGAACACTGCTCCAGACCACCGGGCACACAGCCAACGGGGTCCTTCCAGGAACTTCCAAACGGTCCCCCTCCGGACAGTCACCGCCATCGCTGACCTTGCTGTTCTAGCCCTACACACAGCTGGGCTCTCAGGCTCTGCGCACTCTCTGCGCTCTCTCCACTTCTTGCTTTCCTCCTTTTCCACTTTCCTTTCCTTCACTTTCACTTCTGGTTGTTTCCTCTAGCCCCTGCCTGGGCTACTCCTCACTCCTTCCACTTCCTCCTCCCTGACAGTTCTGCCTGGTACCTTCCTGCCTCCAGAGTTGTGAGCTCCTTGGTGGGCGGAGCCAACCGCCTGGCCCACCCCCTGGTGTGCATCAACAAACTCTTGGAGGAAGGCAACAAGGGTTTTTGGTTCAGCTGTGGTGTGCCTACCTGGGGTGTGGGGTGTGGTGGTGTTGTTATCTGTGTCCCCTGGCTTGCCCAGGGCGACACATTACCATCGACAAGACTTCTTCTTGGAGGTCAGAAAACTGGTAAGAGAAGCAGTTTTCATTTTTAAATATCATTTTATGTGAAACTGATATGTGTAATAGAAAAATTGCTCTATATGCTTCAATTTTGGGAAAGTATGGACTAGGCTATATATGTTATATGTTGCGGAGGGGGCACTTCGCTATTCATGCTCTATGAAAGAAATGGTTGGGGCCTAGACTATATAGGCTACATATGGGGAAGGTATAACTATGCTATATAGGCTATATGTGATGAAGGGGGGCTAGGTTATATAGGCTACATGTGGGGAAGGAGGACTGGGCTATATAAGCTATATATGAGGAAGGGTGGCTAGGCTATATAGGCTACATTGTGGGTGATGGAGAACTAAGCTATATGGCCTATATGTAGGGAAGGAGGACTATGCTATATAGGCTATATGTGGAGAGGGAGTACTAGGTTATGTAGGCTACAACGTTGGTGATGAGGAACTAAGCTATATGGGCAATATGTGGGAAAAGGGACTAGACTGTATAGGCTATAAAATAGGTATAGCTCCAAAAAATGAAGCAGGACATTCAGCAACGACCGGCGACCTCATAGCAGGGGCCAGGTTGTTGCTGGATGTCACACACAACGACATCGATGGGACATCGCTGCTACGTCACAGAAAATGGTGACTTAGCAGCGACGTCGTTGTCATCGTCGCTATGTGTGCCACCACCTTTAATTGTTAACTCCTTTCTGTACTGCATCAGTCTCTCTCAGCTGTCAGTGATTTGATCATTTCTGGCCTTAAAAATTTCCTCTGCTTCCTGCAGAGGTTGCTGTATATTCAACTTAGTTGGTGCTAGCCCAGGAACAGAATGGACAGGTCTGTTCCTTTCTGCTGAGATCTGTTACTAACGGCTGTGATTGCTGTGAGTAGTTTTTTCTTCCTTCATTTCTTTGTACCCTACCCGTGCCTCTGTGGTTATCCTCCGGAGCAGGTTTTAGGTGTGAGTGAGTTTTTGTTTACCCCCGTCTTTGTTCTGTGTAGGTGGGTGTCTCCATCCAGGTCATTCCCCTGGGTGGTGGGGACACAGTTGTTAGGGTCTGGATAGGAGACAGGGTCACGCTAGAGGTTCGACCCCCGACTACCACAAAGTCTACCGTCGGGATAAGGGACAGCACAGGGTCCTTAATTGTAGAGTTTAGGAACCCTGTTCCACCTTATTCCCTATATTATCCCGCTACAACTTACACAGACATGTGAATGCTGCTGGCATTTACTCTGAGCAAAAGTGGCTAGGTTACACCTGCAGTCAGTGATTGGTTGCAGAAATCACATGCCCATTCTACTGTAAGAAAAAAAATACAGAGACCGGCGGGAGACCTGCCAGTGCTGGAAGAGGAGTATTATTGTCGCGGGCGGGGAGGAGGGTGTCAGCACACCACGCTCGCCCCCTTCTGCTCGGGTCCGGCGGCCGCTGCTCAGTGGTGGCTCGAGCCGTAGGCCGGATCCCGGGGGATTCTCGAGCGGCACTCCTCGCCCGTGAGTGAATGGGGTTTGTTGGGTGCGGGGATTGTTATAGTTCGTGACGCCACCCACGGTTGTGGTGATTTCACCACCGCTGCTCAATGCGGGGGTCCCGGGGATAGTGATGCGGAGCAGCCAGGTGTTGTGTTGCCCCTCCGTGGGCAGGGGTTGGTGATCCCGGGGCCTGGTGAGGGTTCGTGAGGTGCGGGGCCTGGTGGGCGCAGGGACGCGGGGGCAGCGCTGTGCCTTGCGGCACTGTGGTACTCACTCAGCCTGAGACACGGACACAGTTTGTACGGTAAACCAAACGGCTGGTAGGACGGTCCCACAGACGGCTGCACCTGCACTCCCGGTAGGTGACGGTGATGTCCCTCTTCCTTGCACCTATGGTTGACTTGTGGTAGCGGTGGATTCCCTCCGGTTACCCGCTCCCCGACTACAATCTGGGCCGGAGGAGCTCTACACTTTGCCCGCAGGCGCTGGCCCTGAGAAACTGGTGCCTTGGCGGTGGCGGTGTCTCTCTGCTTCAGGTTGAGCTGTTGCCTTCAATCGGGACTTGGTTGCTGGGGGATCTATGTCCCCTTCACTGATGGATTCGGCAAATTTGGCGACTCCTAGCCTTGCCGGGGTCCGAGAGGCCCCTGCCCTGGTGCTGACTGTCCTTCGGAACACTGCTCCAGACCACCGGGCACACAGCCAACGGGGTCCTTCCAGGAACTTCCAAACGGTCCCCCTCCAGACAGTCACCGCCGTCGCTGACCTTGCTGTTCTGGCTGGCCCTACACAAAGCTGGACCCTTCAGGCTTTCCTTCCTTCTTGTCACCTCACTTGCTTTCCTCCTTTACCACTTTTCTACTTTCACTTAGTTGTTTACTCCTTTCTAGCCCTCAGCTAGACTTCACTCTTGCCCTGCCTGGGCTTAACTGCCTGGTTTTCCCGCCTCCAGAACTGTGATCTCCTTGGTGGGCGGAGCCAACCGCCTGGCCCACCCCCTGGTGTGAATCATCAGCCTCTGGAGGAAGGCAACAAGGATTTGTAGTTTAGCTGTGATGTGCCTACCTGGAGTGTGGGGTGTGGTGGTGTTGTGACCTGTGACCCCTGGCTTGCCCAGGGCGTCACATTCCCCCTTAGCAAAATGCAGACCGTCCGCGGGCTGCCGTCCTACACCGGTTTTATTTTTCTGAAAAAGATAACATTTGGAAAAATCAACATATATACATTTTTAATAACTCTTCCCAAGACGGGAGGCACATTTCTTTAACGTTGCAACGGTTTACGGTTACGGTTTCCGCTCTCTCCCACCCAAGCAACCTGGCCCTGATGCTGCCCCTAAAACCCAGGCAGCACCCCTTGACCCACAGTCCAGCACAAGTTACCCGAGCGGGATCTGTCCTTCCCTCCAGAGGGTAGCCACCGGTTCCTTTGGTGGCTGGGCCCCAGCCTGCTCTGCTGAGGGCCCTCCCTCCAACCTACCTCTCCGGAGGCGGCATTGCGGAAACGGTAACGGTAACCAACATATTTACAAGCCACTAACGTCTGTGGTTGCCCTGCAAGTTCACGGGCTTGTCCATGGATAGTCCTCCATGCAAAAACTTTTGAAACGGTCCCCACGGGGACAACGGTGCCGGCTCCGGCCGGTTCAATCACTACTGACAATCTGGTGAAAACTCGGTAATCATCACTTTTTCATTTGCAGAACTTTCAAACAAACAGTGGTGGTCCCAACGGGGACTGGACAACGGTGCTCCGCTGCCCTACTCCGGTCCTTCTGCTGCTTCATCTGAGGGAGGGGGTGCAGGGCTCACCTTGCTCTCTTTGCTGCTCCTGAGCTTTACATCCAGGGCAAACCACCCCCTCTCTCCGCAGTGTCGGGTGTACCGCACCATGTCTCCCGGTATGAGGTTACGGCCAGGATGCTCCTCGGGCAGGTGGGCATTCACATCCCGCCGGGCTACAAACACTTCGGCCTCCAGGCCCGGTTCATATATAAACCCGTAGCCCCGGCGGACATCAAACCGCCTCACCTGCCCCTCGTACAACGGGCCCCGGACACGGAAGGTCGCTTGCCGAAGATTTTCTTTTTCCCGAATGGCTCGGGCCACCAGCTCGGCTTTCCTTCTCTCCCTCTCCGCGATCTCCAGGCCCAGCTTTGTCGGCTCCCTTTCCCAATATGGCGCTGCTGCCAGCTCCGGCGCACGGGTCGGGCCCCGCGGGACATCCAGAACGTTACCCACTGTCAGGAAGGTGGGCGGCGTATCCCGCGGTGTCATGGCCTTGGGCGCTGCCCTGCAGCAACAACCCGGCGCCACCTCAGCCGAGGTGTGGGGGATGGGCACAGGGGCTTTCCGCAGCTGGGCCTTCGGCTCGGAGCGGGTCATCGGCTCCGGCTCGGGGACTGTCTCTGGCACACTCTTCGGGGCCTTCCATGGCAACACTTCCGGTTTGCTACGGGCTCCGGCTACAGGTCGGTCCGCTGGGGCGGACGGGCTGGGTATCGCTACCGGTGGCGGTGGTAGCGGGCCTAGTGGCGGGGTCACGGCCTCCAAGACGGGTGGCGAGGGAGGCAACGGGGGGAGAGGGCTTGGACCGGGTCCCTCAGCCGCAGCGACCGGTCCCTCCGGGACATAGGGGCGTGGGTCACTCACCCTCCCTTCCTCCGCTTCCTCCTCGCGTCTCCGCACGGTGGCTATAACGTCCGCCATGTCGGTCTCCCACTCCTCCAAGAGGAGCTGCATTTTGACCTGCAGCCTTAGGTGGAGCTGCGCGGTCCGGATTTCCACCCACGCTGCGGTTCCCGGCGCGGGGGCCACGGTGTTTCGGGACGGCATCCACATGGTGACTTTCTCTCTTTCTTCCAGGAACGGTATATTTGCAGGGTCCTGGCGTCCCTGCTTTTATAGCCGCGACTACATGCGGCCAGCCACCATCGCGTCCCCCTTAGCTCTTTCCGGCCCCTCCTCTCTCGGGGCGGGGTTTTGGCCTTCGCGGCTCTACTGCTCGAGAAGACGCTCGAGCGGGAACTTTTCGCGCCAAAGATGGCGGCTTCTGCAATTTTTCTGCCGGATACCTCTGGCGGTAACAAGGCGCACCTCTACCAGACGGCAGAGCGGTAAGATCCTGTTCGTGACGCCAAGTTGTCGCGGGCGGGGAGGAGGGTGTCAGCACACCACGCTCGCCCCCTTCTGCTCAGGTCCGGCGGCCGCTGCTCAGTGGTGGCTCGAGCCGTAGGCCGGATCCCGGGGGTTTCTCGAGCGGCACTCCTCGCCCGTGAGTGAAAGGGGTTTGTTGGGTGCGGGGATTGTTATAGTTCGTGACGCCACCCACGGTTGTGGTGATTTCACCACCGCTGCTCAATGCGGGGGTCCCGGGGATGGTGATGCGGAGCAGCCAGGTGTTGTGTTGCCCCTCCGTGGGCAGGGGTTGGTGATCCCGGGGCCCGGTGAGGGTTCGTGAGGTGCGGGGCCTGGTGGGCGCAGGGACGCGGGGGCAGCGCTGTGCCTTGCGCCACTGTGGTACTCACTCAACCTAAGACACGGACACAGTTTGTACGGTAAACCAAACGGCTGGTAGGACGGTCCCACAGACGGCTGCACCTGCACTCCCGGTAGGTGACGGTGATGTCCCTCTTCCTTGCACCTATGGTTGACTTGTGGTAGCGGTGGATTCCCTCCGGTTACCCGCTCCCCGACTACAATCTGGGCCGGAGGAGCTCTACACTTTGCCCGCAGGCGCTGGCCCTGAGAAACTGGTGCCTTGGCGGTGGCGGTGTCTCTCTGCTTCAGGTTGAGCTGTTGCCTTCAATCGGGACTTGGTTGCTGGGGGATCTACGTCCCCTTCACTGACGGATTCGGCAAATTTGGCGACTCCTAGCCTTGCCGGGGTCCGAGAGGCCCCTGCCCTGGTGCTGACTGTCCTTCGGAACACTGCTCCAGACCACCGGGCACACAGCCAACGGGGTCCTTCCAGGAACTTCCAAACGGTCCCCCTCCAGACAGTCACCGCCGTCGCTGACCTTGCTGTTCTGGCCCTACACAAAGCTGGACCCTTCAGGCTTTCCTTCCTTCTTGTCACCTCACTTGCTTTCCTCCTTTACCACTTTTCTACTTTCACTTAGTTGTTTACTCCTTTCTAGCCCTCAGCTAGACTTCACTCTTGCCCTGCCTGGGCTTAACTGCCTGGTTTTCCCGCCTCCAGAACTGTGATCTCCTTGGTGGGCGGAGCCAACCGCCTGGCCCACCCCCTGGTGTGAATCATCAGCCTCTGGAGGAAGGCAACAAGGATTTGTAGTTTAGCTGTGATGTGCCTACCTGGAGTGTGGGGTGTGGTGGTGTTGGGACCTGTGACCCCTGGCTTGCCCAGGGCGTCACATTATTATTATTTATATCTACTACTGGACAACCCCTTTTGAGTCTATAAGTAAAATAAAAAAAACCTATACTTTTCTCCATAGTTGGCGCGGTTCTAGTGTTGCCGGGTGTCGCGGGGTCCTTCTCCGATATCACACAATCAACAGAGCGAGAGATGATTGAACAATCCAACAATCCTTTATTGCAAGCAAATCAGAAAATCCATAAAATAATCCACCACACAAAGGTAAAAATCGTCCAGCAATGGGATAAATGTCCGAGGATCAGTCACAATCCTCTAGCAGTCATTTTCCAGGAAAATCGGGGTTTCTCACAGTCTCCCTGGGGTGTCAGCTTCTCCCTCAGAGGATCAATCTTACTCCTTCTCTCTTGTCTTTCTCAGCCAGAATGAATAATCCCCCAGGTAAGCAGTGAGTTTAGGTGGATCCCAGGCTCCCCTCCCCCAGACTTAGGGACAAAAGCCCGGCAGAGGGTGATTAACCTGCAAACAGGACAAGGTACACACAAGGGGCACACAGAATGGACAAAGCACCATGCCTAGAGTGTGAACCTACACAAAATTATACACAACCTCCCCATATTCCACCATCACACCAGGGTTTGTAGTGTCGGGGCTCACGTTATGTTGTGATGTCACGTGAGCCCAACATCTAATCAGTGCCAGCTTCTCTCGCCATGCCTTCGGACACAGGAGCAATCAACAGGAAGTGAGCACTGTGGCTGCCGCTCACTTCCTGTTGATTAACCTGTTTGTCCAAAGACGGAGAGAAAGAAGCCGTCACTGATTGGATGCTGGGCTCACATGACATCACAACGTCACGTTAGCCCAGGCACAACTGGAATTGTACCGGCCGCGGAGGTGAGTATAGGCTTTTTTAATTTTACCTCTGGAAAACATATGGAATCAGAAGAGATTTTCCTAGTAGTGGACAATTCTTTTAAAGCAGGAAATACACGAGAATTGGAGAAATTCTTTCCTATGCCAAAACTAAACTAAAACTAAAGTAAACCTGTGACAAAAACCAAACATTCTAGTTACATTTCAATTTATACACGACAATCCGTGATACAATTCTCTGTGAAATGAGCATTTAGCATAAATGAATACTCAATCCTGCATTTTATACAGCTTGCTCCTCGGTTTAATTATTTTATTGTACTTTTTTTTTTTTTTTTAAAGCGAGGGTGTACTTCCAATCAGATGAGTCATTTGGGAAACTTAAATCTGATAATTAAAAATCACACTAATGAAAAATTAATCACAATGAAACATATTAGCCGCTGTTGCTGGGGCTTCTGTTCATGGCACAACAAGCTGAGAAAGTCTGCAAATTTCACTGAACAACTGTTATTTATGGTGTCATCCTGAGCATAGATGACAATAAAACAACCGGAGCGTACAGTGAGAACTAGTAATAAAGAAATATATGGAGCAAAAAAAAACAGAAAAATCATAACAACTTGACTAAAGTGCTCACAGGAAAATAGTAATTTCATTAGTGTTGCATTGTAATTAGGGAACATGGTGGAGTCTTGTGAAATATTACCTTTAATTCAAGTGAAGCCCCAATGTCATTTTGTACCTATGGTTAATAACTGATTTACATTTATTAATGTTTTCTGGAAGGGATTAAATTATTTTGCCCTAGTAATATACTTCGTACAATGAGCAACTATTCAACTATACATACAGCACTGCACCTGTTCTTAAGAGTAAGGCAGGCTTTACACGTTGCGACATCGCTCCCAATATATCATCGGGTTCACGTCGTTAGTGACGCACATCCGGCGCCGGTAGCGACATCGCAACGTGTAAATCCTAGGTGCAACGATGAACGAGCGCAGAAGCGTACAATATCGCTGATCTGTGTAACGTCGTTCATCTCCATAATGTCGGTTCGACCGCAGGTAAGATGTTGTTTGTCGTTCCTGCAGCTCCACATATCTCTGTGTGTATACCCGCAGGAGCGACAAACATCTCCTTACCTGCGTCCCATCTCCGCCCCTCCGCTTCTATTGGCTGGCTAATTAGTGATGTCGCGGTGACATCGCTGTGACGCTGAACGCACCTCCCCCTTGAAGGAGGGATTGTTCAGCAGTCACAGCGACATCGCAGAGCAGGTATGTGCGTGTGAGGCTGCCGTAGCGATAATGTTCGCTACGGCAGCAATCACCACATATCGCATGTGCAACAGGGGCGGGTGCTATCGTGTTGGACATCGCTAGCAATTGCTAGCGATGTCGCAACGTGTAAAGCCCGCCTTAGAGGTCAACGATGTCTTCTCCATGATGTTCAGTAAGGAACAAGCTCTGGGTTCTGTGATGTAGGATTCGATATTTAAGCATGTAATAGATTACTCCTTAAAAAATTACTTTGTCTTTTAAATTTATTTTTGAGATTTTTAAGAAAATACAGAAGCACTAGAAAGAGTAATAAATACAGGTGTCCAATGGAAAAGCAACATCAGAAATATCCAAGCTCTACAACGAATTCAAACATAAGGAGTATTATGGTTATGGGTAACGATAAATAAAACGTTTTGCAACGTATATCTCAACTCCTCTAGCCGTTGGCACACAATCGTTCTGCCAACAGCTATCACTCCTGACTCCCACAGTGTTCTCTATGAGCGAGCCACTTCCAGACTCCATTTTCTCCCATAGAACAAAAAGATCAGCATTCCACAATCGGAAGCCAGATCCTCCTCTTCTCCAACTTCACCTTACATCAGAAAGTTGGGAAGCTCCTATACACATTGCGCTGTTATCTGATGCCGCCAATATCAGCTGATTCCGCCAACGTTAATCTGTTTATGGTATTTAACTCCTTGATAGTTTGCCATGAGGCTGGTTTCATTAAAGAGGACAGGATTTTCCTATATAAACTAAAGCCAGTGCTATATAGGCACTATCATGCTGATTTTATACATACCTTTAATTGTGACATCGGATACAGTATACTTTCTGAAATAAAGGCAAGTAAAGTTTGTAAAATACACTGCTATTTGATGAGAGGTGCAATATCTAATAGGTAGGTCGGGTTTTACTTGTTATTATTGCCCCTGTCTGCCTGCCTATCTTTCCTCCCCATCCTTCCTCCCTTCTTCCTCCCCCTTATATTAACAGAAACAGGGGGAGGAAGGATGGGCAGGCAGACAGAGGCGGGAATAACTAGCAAAACCCAACCCACCTATTAGATATTCTGTTGCATCTCTCATCAAATAACAGTGCATGTCACAAACTTTACTTGCCTGTATTTCAGAAACTATACATCCGATCTCACAACTAAAGGTATGTATAGAATCAGCATGATAGTGCCAGTATAGAACTGACTTTAGTTTATATATGAAATTCCTGGTGGTTGGTCCTCTTTAAAGGCTATCTGGGTTAATGATGGCCTCTCTATAGGGCTTAAGAAGATGACTGGAGAATATCTCATCCAAGAGCATTGAGTTGATTAAGGAAATGACACTCTGATTCAACTCTGATCAGAATGCCCGCAAAGTGTGATCCGATTCTCTAAGATGAGAAGAGGATGGAGAAATAGACTTCTCCATCTTCCCATTGTCAGTCTGGGAAAAATCAGACTACACTCAAATTGTCTTCAGTGTGCAGTCTGATGTTCTCCACAGACTCGTTGACTTGCATGGCAAAGTGCGATCTGATGATTGGATCAAACTTGCACATGCAACAACTTTTTACTTGGACAGATGCTGCTCTTCAAAAATCAGACATGTGCACTATCTGACAAACTAAAGCCTGCTTTATCAGCGTCGATTTATTTGACGATCGCATGTGCGACGTGACACGCCCAGATCGTATGTACGATTTGCTGGTATCACTTATTGGTCGTTTATTTGCTGTCACACGTTAATATCTAAAAATGGACGCATCAGCGCTCAACGATATATTGTTGCACCCAGTCGGTCATTTCAATGTTGTTCAATGTTGGCAGGGTGTCAAACGGAGCAATATGTCGTCTGCTTCCCCAAAACGAACAATTTTTTTAAAAATGAACGACATGTCGTGTCAACGATCTACGATTTTCATCCTATTTGCGATCAGAGTAGCTTGTAGGTGTCATACGCAACGACGTCGCAAACGATGCCGGATGTGCGTCACGGAATCCGTGACCCCGACGACATATCTCCCGATAAATTGTAGCATGTAACGTGCCCTTAACATTGGTTGGTTGGCACTCAGTCCAAAAATATGGTGGTATGTACATGGGCTTAGAATAAAGGGTACTTTACACGCTGCGACATCGCTACCGATATATCGTCGGGGGTCACGTCGTTAGTGACGCACATTCGGCGCCGGCAGCGACATCGCAGCGTGTAACACTAATGAGCGACGATCAACGATCACAAAATCGTTCAAAAACGTTGATCGTTGACACGTCGCTCATTTCCTTAATATTGTTACTGCTGCTAGTACGATGTTGCTCATCGTTCCGGAAGCAGCACACATCGCTATGTGTAACACCGCAGGAGCGACGAACATCTCCTTACCTGCGTCCACCGGCAATGCGGAAGGAAGGAGGTGGGCGGGATTTTACGTCCTGCTCATCTCCGCCCCTCCGCTTCTATTGGCAGGGATCACCACATATCGTTACAACGACGGGGGCGGGTGCAATCGCACGCGACATTGCTAGCAATCACGAGCGATGTTGCAGTGTGTAAAGTACCCTTTAGTCTTCAATATCAGGTTGGTTTCAGTGAACTGTCTGTAATCTCTGTCCAGAGCAGAACAGGTTGATTGTACATGTAGTGGCCACTGACGGGAACTACAAATCATCTGCTATTCAAGAAGAACATAAACATAGCCTCTGAAAGATTGAAGATTGGGCAAAGTGAAGTCAGACACTCCTGATATACAGTACAGTATGTCTTAATGAACCAAGATAGTCTGACGAGTGGTGTGCGTCTCCATGCGCCTTCCCAAAAATCTACCTATGGTGTAAGGAACGGCGCACCATACATCAGATGAGATGTGGCATCATGCCCCCATCACACTCTCTGCCCATGTTGGAGAAGCTGTGAGAAACTGGAGTGAAAATCCAGTTGTGCAAAAATGTTATGACTTTTCATAGCTTTTTGCGCCAGTTTTCTGATGAATCACGGCCAGAGGATTTATACTGCATTATTACTGCTAAACTCACAATCATATGTATCTTTTCTTTCTTCATATCCTTGTGGATACTTTAGGGTGTGATCACATTCAAAGTATCCCTGATAAATTATACTTATCCCACTACCATTTTGGTGGTTCTTACCTGCTGTTTTATTTCTTTAATTGTGACTAGCTGGCTGCTTTTTAACTTTACTCAATTAGGTCAGTTTTATAGTCAGAAATTGTAACTAGGACGCACTGTAGTCTGAGGTAGGGCAGATTCACACTAGCGCATGACTCGCATGAGTGCAGTGAGAAAATCTCGCTGCATTCGGTCCTATGTAAGACAATGCTGCAGCTCAAATCTGCAAGTTTTTCCTCGGCCCTAAACGGACTGAGGAAAAAAATCGTAGCATGCTGCGAGAGCCGTATCACTCGCACCCATACAAGTCTATGGGTGCGAGAGAAACAACGGACGGCACTTGGATGACAATGGAGGAGATGGAGAAATTAATCCCTCCCTCTCCTCTGCAGCTGTGATCTGATCTCAGGAAAGGACCACAGTCGCATTACACTCAGCTCACGCTCGCAGCAGAGCCTGAGCTGAGGGTCATTAGCACATCACATTCAATGCTCTCACATCAGAAGGGATACACAAGTGTGACTCTGCCCTTATAGTGAAAATCTGAGGAAAACTTATTTTTCTGCAATGACAGACGGTTCCTCCCCCATGCTCTGCATGGCAAAATGTGTACAGAATGGATGATTTTCATTAGTTTTTTAATCTGACTTTTATCACATAACAATGTCTGGACAATGTTAAGGAATATTGCCAGTATAATTGTAAAATCAGTGTGTTAAAGGGAATCTGTCACCAGATTTTTGCCACCTCATCTGAGAGCAGCATAACGTAGGGGCAGAGATCCTGATTCCAGCGATGTGTCACTTACTGGGCTGCTTAGTGTAGTTTTGATAAAATCACTAGGTAATCAGCAGGAGATAATCATTACAGGACTACTTGGTGTGCTGCAGGTAGTCCAACATATTCATGAGATCTGTATAACTGCTAGATCTGCAGCAGAGAAAACATTGATATAACCAAAATGACAGCAAACAGCTCAGTAAGTGACACATTGCTGGAATCAGGGTCTCTGCCCCTACGTTATGCTCCTCTCAGATGGGGGAGCAAAAACCTGGTGACAGGTTCCCTTTAATCTTGTGGTGCCATATGTTCATATTAGTTGGACTTAAAGAAAATAACGAATACAGATATTATAATCCAAAATTTGCCAATCTGTTATAATGCTTGTTATGCGTCAGCTTTATAAAATCATTTTTTGTTTCTGTAAAAGAAACCAAGGCCAGGCCTGCAGATATTGTTCTGTAATGCGTGGTTCCATAGATAATATGTATTCACAGATACCAGGCGTCTGGAGGTCTCCGGTGTCAGGGTTATCCTTGAGAACTAATGGTTGTTATGTTTTACTATAATTATTGTATTATTCGGTCTGAGCGTGCGCGGAAACTTCACGGCTGTGAGCCGGAATCATGATTTAAGCAGAGCACCCTTCTATAACAGAGTACAACCATCTCTCATATCCATGGGGTCCAGTATATACTGTGCCTTTTATATCTGATCTCTATCTCTTTTAATTGTAACTTTTATTCTAAGGGGCACTTTGCACACTACGACATCGCAAGCCGATGCTGCGATGCCGAGCGCGATAGTCCCCGCCCAGTCGCAGGTGCGATATCTTGTGATAGCTGGCGTAGCGAACATTATCGCTACGGCAGCTTCACATGCACTCACCTGCCCTGCGACGTCACTCTGGCCGGCGAACCGCCTCCTTATTAAGGGGGCGGGTTGTACGGCGTCATAGCGACGTCACACGGCAGGCTGCCAATAGAAACGGAGGGGCGGAGATGAGCGGGACGTAAACATCCCGCCCACCTCCTTCTTCCTTCCGCAGAGCCGGCGTGAGCCGCAGGACGCAGATAGGAGATGTTCCTCGCTCTTGCGGCTTCACACACAGCGATGTGTTCTGCCGCTGGAACGAGGAACAACATTGTAACATTGGTCATTTCCAAATTATGGAAATGACCGACGCTGCACCGATGATACGATTACGACGATTTTGCGCTCGTTAATCGTATCAAAGAGGCTTTACACACTACAATATTGCGTGCGACGCCGGATGTGCGTCACTTTCAATTTGACCCCACCGACATCACACCTGCGATGTCGTAGTGTGCAAAGTGTCCCTAAGGCTGCTTTCACACATCCGTTTTGGGCTGAGCGGCACAATCCGGCTCAAAAACATATGCAACGGATGCAGCGAAAAAAACAGATCCGTTGCATAAGTTTTTCCATGCGGCCCGTCCGGTTTTTGACGGATGCAGCTTGATACTGAGCCTGCGCAGTACAAAAAACCGCATCCGGCGTCCATAGGTTTGCATTGTCAATCACCCTGCATCGCGCCGGATCCGGCGCGATGCGTTTTTTTCGACGCACAGAAAAACGTGCCAGGCAACGTTCCATCCGGGCGCCGCATGGGCTAAATATGCCGCATCCGGCAAAAAGCGGACGCAACACAAGGCCATGCGGCACAATACGGCGCTAATGCAAGTCTATGCGGGAAAAACCGCAACAGGCGGCAAAAAAATGGTTGCGTTTTTTCTGCAGAGCGCCGTATTGTGCCGCACGGCAAAAACCGGATGTGTGAAAACAGCCTAAGTAATTAGTCTTTTTATTCAAATCACCTGTGAAGACGGATGTTTTGCTTAGAATACAGATTTTCATGTCATATTCTAATTAGTTGACTATTCAGAATGGCGTGCACTTAGTGCTGAGCAGTCCGATCCAGCCAGCGGATATAAAGCCCACCGAGGCATGGTTATAGTCTCTGTAGTGCTCCTTTGTCAGCTAAATACACAAATATGCGGTGGTCGTTGTGATTTTGCCCATGCACAGTGATCTTAAGGCTATATGCTACTGTACTGGCGTCACGCTGTGCAGACCTGAAGTCTGACCACCTGAGCACATCCTTTGCACTGCGCTGCTGTGTACAGTACTAAGCGGGCAAATAGTAGCACATTTACAGTGAGCTTCGACCTATGTACTATCACTTGCTGACTCAACACTATGCAAAGAAGCGCAGTGAGAGAGATGTGCTCAGTTGGTCAGACTTCAGGTCTACGCAGTGTGACGCCAGTGCAGTGGCAGAAGATCACTGCCAACATGCAAATTCACATCTATTTATGTGATTTAGGAAGCAGGGAGGAGAAGAAGGAGCACTACAGAGAACAAAAAAATGCATCTGTTTGGGCTAGACAGCTGTCACATCCCCACCAAAGTCCGCTCCTTTGACTTCTGCTTTGATCACCAGGCTCCACCATATTCCCTCCATGGGCAGTGCTGGTGATAGGGGAAGAGTCAGAACCAGTGGCTCTGGGGGGTGCAAGCTCCGCCCATTCACTAAAATGGGTTTTGCTGGGACCTGCAACACCACTGGCTGACTGTGGTGGTGTGTGCCTTCCAGCTGAAGTTACCACTTTTCAGCCATGGCCAACGGGGAGGCACCACACCGTTCTTATTCCTCCTCCTGTCTACTGGTCGCCGCCAGATATAACCTTGCAGTATACTGCTGTGCCTCTGGTTCACACCTTGATCCTGAACTTTGATTAATGTGTTTTGACCTCTGCCTAATTTCTGAGCATTCTCTGGCCTGCCGTTTTTGCATCTCACTGCCATCTCCGGTTTGACCTTAGACTGATTTCATGACCACCCATTTTCCTGCTGATTTTGCCTTTTCTGTACCTCCTGATTTTGACCCTGCTTGATTACCATTCTTCCCTGGACTGCAGCCTTCCATAGGCAGCAATTTCCTGGACCTTGTCATAATTCCAGATCCCTGTACAGGGGTTAAAGCATTTTGGGGTTCTCAGGATCCTGCTGAGTGAGTGGCTAGCCTCTAGTCGGTGGTCCCAGACAGACATCACAACAGCTCAGCATGAAGTTGATGCTATTCACACTATTTTTACAGACTTTACAATCATAATGGCTTCTTTCAGTGACCATTGGAATTACTTGAAATATGTGTTACATAATGAATGCAGCACTGATAGAGAATAGGCGTAAATTCTAATGTCAAGTTTCCTTTAAAACATTTAAAAAAGTTACAAAGCTACTCGTACCCATTATCATGCTGAAAATGGACCTCACATGAATTGCCCACAGATGGCTTCTGTGTTCTCTATGGGATTCTCACAGACCCAAAGACCTACATCGGCAGCTCAAGCCATGATTTGGCCCCAAAAAAGAAAAGACTCTTTTTACAAACTATGCTGTCAACAAAAAATCTCATGTGAACAGCCCCAAAGATAGTAATGTGTTCTGCATATGAAAATAACTCAGGTGTGAATGGGGAGAAGGTGTGTTACATTTGGTGTTATCGGTCACACACTCTCTCATACTGGTCACTAAAAGTTCATCATGGCAAAGAATTCCCAGAGGATCTGGAAAAAAAAGAATTGTTGCACTAGACAAAGATGGCCTAGGCTATAAGAAGATTGCCAACACCCTGAAATGTAGCAGCAGCACAGTGGCCAAGACCATAAAGTGGTATAACAAGACAGAATCCACTCAGAACAGACCTCGCCATGGTTGACCAAAGAAGTTGAGTGCACGTGCTCAGTGTCATATTCAGAGGTTGTCTTTTCAAAATAGATGTATGAGTGATGCCAGCATTGTTGTAGAAGATGGTCGGGGGGTCAGCCTGTTAGTGCTTAGACCATACACCGCACATGGCATCAAACTGGTCTACATGGCTGTCATCCCAGAAAGAAGCCTCTTCTAAAGATGATGCACAAGAACGCCTGCAAACAGTTTGCAGAAGACAAGCAAACTAAGGACATGGATTACTGGAACAATGTCCTGTGGTCTAAGGAGACAAAGATAATCTTATTTAGTTCAATTGGTGTCAAGTGTATGTGGTGGCAACTTTGTGAGGGGTACAATGACAAGTGTGTCTTTCCTACAGTCAGGCATGGTGGTGGGAGTGTCATAGTTTGGGGCTGCATGAGTGCTGCTGGCTGTGGTGAGCTACAGTTCAGTGAGGGAACCATGAATGCCAACATGTACTGTGACATACTCAAGCAGAGCATGATGCCCTCCATTTGGAAACTAGGCCGCATGGCAGTATTCCAACATGATAACAACCTCAAACACACCTCCAAGACAACCACTGCCTTGCTAAAGAAACTAAAGGTAAAGGTGCTGGACTGGCTAAGTGTGTCTCCAGGCCTAAACCCTATTAAGCATTTCTAGGGTATCCTCAAATGGAAGGTGGAGGAGCGCAAGGTCTCTAACATCCACCAGCTCTGTGATGTCGCCATGGAGGATGGAAGAGGATCCAGCGGCTCCTGTGAAGCTCTGGAGAATTCCATGTCTAAGGCACCCTTCACATGCACGTGTCTCCGGTACGTGCTAGGTCCGTGCCCGCATTTACCGGAGACACGGGAACACGTAAGCTCTGGAGAACTCCATGTCTAAGGCACCCTTCACACGCACGTGTCTCCGGTATGTGCTAGGTCCGTGCCCGCATTTACCGGAGACACGGGCACACGTAAACCCATTAAAATCAATGGGTTTATGTGCACACACGTGTGCAGCCATTGGCCTGTGCCTCCGTGTGCAGCACACGTGAGCCCATGTGCTCCACACGGATGCATGTCCGTGTTTCTCCGGCAGCACGGGTGTCACGCGGCCCGCACACGTACCACACGGATGTAGTGTGGATGCGGGCCCACGTGACACGCGCCGGAGAAACACACGTGTCATGTTAAAAATAAAAAAACACTATACAATACTCACCTCCACGAGCCCTGCAATCTCTGCCACAGCTGTCACCTGCATCCGTCCCCCAGTGAATTTGAACAACGCATCTTCTTCACTGGGGGCCGGAAGCAGAGTCAGCTGGGCATGGCCTGTGCCGGACACTGTCAGTCAGCACCACAAACATCTCCGGAATTATTATGTATAACACACGGAGAACACACGTAGTGCCATAAACACGGCACAGGGTGGGGAAAACGCACCTTTGACACGTCCGTGAAACACGTGCGTGATTTTCATGGACATGTGAAGGGGGCCTAAGAGAGTTAAGGCAGTGCTTAAAAATAATGGTGACCACAAAAAATATTGACACTTTGGGTACAATTTGGCCTTTTTTTACTTAGGGATGTACTCACTTTTGTTGCCAGTGGTTTAGACAACATTAATGTCTGTGTGTTGTATTATTTTGATATCACCAAATTTACACTGTTATACAATCTGCACACTGACACTGTATCAAAGTGTCATATCCTCAGTATTGTCCCATGAAAAGATGTAATAAAATGTTTACAATAATGTGAGGGGTGTACTCACTTTTGGGATATACAGTACACCGTATTCTGGACAAACTCTAAATTCTTTGCAGAATGTTTTGCTACTCTACAGTATACATTGGTGTCTTTGGCACTGCTACTGTTTACTGCCCGGCATTGACAAGCTGCAAAAATATTGCTGAAATCACAGGGGTTACAACACTGAAGCGACGCAAGCTGTTGTCTGATTGTAATAACATTTGAACTCATTGTTGAAATATTTATTATTTGTGAGCCTATAAAGCCGTGTTTCTGATGCACATCTTCAATTAATAATAAGTTGGGTTGGGCTTTAATAATGGCTTAACTTTTAATTAACAGTTAGATCAATATAAAGCTTCTGATTAATTCTGGGAAACCTATTGGTACTACCCATAATCTATTGCATAATATATCACGGCAGCATAAATCATGCAGGATGCGCATATTTCTTTTTACCCCACAGATCATAAATTATAAATTAATCCTTACTGATGCCTTCTTTTGGAAAGAATATTTGCAAGATAAAGTGAAATGTTTCTTCCTGTACAGACCATCCCAGAATCTGCTGTCAAGTGTGTGATATTTAATAGGGATTGAATATGTTCCATTATTATCCTAAAAGGTTCATAGCTCTCAATATCCATAGGAAATATTTTACTGGATCATAGCAAATCATTATAAATTATTCAAGATAACATATATATATATATATATATATATATTTATTTATTTATTTTAATATATATATATTTATTTTAATATATATATATGTTTTTATATATATATATATATATATATATATATATATATATATATATATATATATATATACATTTATATATTTATATAGCACTATTAATTCCACAGCACTTTACATACAATGGCAACACTGTCCACATAGGGGCTCACAATCTAAGTTCCCTATCAGTATGTGTCTGGAGTGTGGGAGGAAACCCACGCAAACACAGGGAGAACATACAAACTCCTTGCAGATGGTGACCTTGGTGGGATTTGAACCCAGGACCCCAGCGCTGCAAGGCTGCAGTGCTAACCACTGAGCCACATATATATGTGTGTATTACAGTGGGTACGGAAAGCATTCAGACCCCTTTATATTTTCCACGCTTTGTTGCATTGCAGCCATTTGGTAAATTCAAAAAAGTTAATTTTTTTCTCATTAATGTACACACTGCACCCCATCTTGACAGAAAAAACATAAATGTAGAAATTTTATTTTGCAAATTGAAACTTTTTTTAATTTACCAAATTGCTGCAGTGAAACAAAAAGTGAAAAATTTAAAGGGGTCTGAATACTTTCCGTACCCACTGTAATATATTAATATATATATATATATATATATGCAGTACAGACCAAAAGTTTGTACACACGTTCTCATACAAAGAGTTTTCTTTATTTTCATGACTGAAAATTGTAGATTCACATTGAAGGCATCAAAACTATGAATTAACACATGTGGAATGAAATACTTAACAAAAAAGTGTGAAACAACTGAAAATATGTCTTATATTCTAGGTTCTTCAAAGTAGCCATCTTTTGCTTTGATTACTGCTTTGCACACTCTTGGCATTCTCTTGATGAGCTTCAAGAGGTAATCACCGGAAATGGTCTTCACTTCACAGATGTGCCCTGTCAGGTTTAATAAGTGGGATTTCTTGCCTTATAAATGGGGTTGGGACGATCAGTTGTGTTGTGCAGAAGTCTGGTGTATACACAGCTAATAGTCCTACTGAATAGACTGTTAGAATTTGTACTATGACAAGAAAAAAGCAGCTAAGTAAAGAAAAACGAGTGGCCATCATTACTTTAAGAAATGAAGGTCAGTCAGTCTGAAAAATTCAGAAAACTTTGAAAGTGTCCCCAAGTGCAGTGGCAAAAACCATCAAACGTTACAAAGAAACTGGCTCACATGAGGACCGCCCCAGAAAAGGAAGAACAAGAGTCACCTCTGCTGCGGAGGATAAGTTTATCTGAGTCACCAGCCTCAGAAATCGCAGGTTAACAGCAGCTCAGATTAGAGACCAGGTCAATGCCACACAGAGTTCTAGGAGCAGACACATCTCTACAACAACTGTTAAGAGGAGACTTTGTGCAGCAGGCCTTCATGGTACAATAGCTGCTAGGAAACCACTGCTAAGGACAACCAACAAGCAGAAGAGACTTGTTTAGGCTAAAGAACGCAAGGAAAGGACATTAGACCAGTAGAAATCTGTGGTTTGGTCTGATGAGTCCAAATTTGAGATCTTTGGATCCAACCACCGTGTTTTTGTGTGACGCAGAAAAGGGGAACGGATGGACTCTACATGTCTGGTTCCCACCGTGAAGCATGGAGGAGGAGGTGTGATGGTGTGGGGGTGCTTTGCTGGTGACACTGTTGGGGATATATTCAAAATTGAAGGCATATTGAACCAGCATGGCTACCACAGCATCTTGTAGCGGTGTGCTATTCCATCCGGTTTGCGCGTTTAGTTGGACCATCATTTATTTTTCAACAGGACAATGACCCCAAACACACCTCCAGGCTGTGTAAGGGCTATTTGACTAAGAAGGAGAGTGATGGGGTGCTACACTAGATGACCTGGCTCCACAGTCACCAGACATGAACCCAATTGAGATGGTTTTGGGTGAGCTGGACCTCAGAGTGAAGGCAAAAAGGCCAACAAGTGCTAAGGATCTCTGGGAACTCCTTCAAGACTGTTGGAAGACCATTTCCAGTGACTACCTCTTGAAGCTCATTAAGAGAATGCCAAGAGTGTGCAAAGCAGTAATCAAAGCAAAAGGTGGCTACTTTGAAGAACCTAGAATATAAGATATATTTTCAGTTGTTTCACACTTTTTTGTTAAGTATTTCATTCCACATTTGTTAATTCATAGTTGTAATGCATTCAGTGTGAATCTACAATTTTCAGAGTCATGAAAATAAAGAAAACTCTTTGAATGAGAAGGTGTGTCCAAACCTTTGGTATATATATATATATACATATATATATATATATATATATATATATATATATATATATATTTATTAACATACACGCAAACACAGTATAAACCTTCTTGCTCTTCTGTACCACATTCTCCAATCGAGATTTTGCAACATGGACCTCCAACCAGTGAGTAAGTATAACAAAAACAAAGAATCGATTGACTTAGGACTAAAAAAAACACCATCACTAGTGAAACAGAGACTAACTGGTATGACACACACAGGCAATATTATGAAAGTCAATGTGCATAACAAGGGCCACCATCAGCAGGCCAATGGTTACAATTGTCACGCTCAGAGTTGTTAGTGTCTCAATTCACCGCGTGACAGTTGCGCTCAGACCTACAGACTTCTGGCGACTGTGAACTACACAATGAAGAAGGGAGTGGTGACACTTCCTAACCTCACCTGAGGCTGTACCCTGCACTCCCTAATGTCCCTATACAGGTTCTTTGAACCTGTTGCCGAACAGGATACCTCGTATCCTAGCTAGCCATGCACTTGCCCTAGCTAGTGAGTAGGGCAGCGAGAGCGCTTTTCCCACCACTACAAATACAATATTATTAATAACACAGGAGTAGATAGACAGACAGGGGAACAGTGACACAACACAAACTTGAAAGTTGCAACAACAGGGCTCCAACAATTGAATATAAGCAGCAAATATCCAGCAGCTTCTAGAGCTGTATGGTCACCTGGTTGGTCAGAAACAGAAGGTCCTATTTCCAGTCATTACAAAGTAAATGGCGGCCGTGCCGTTTGGTGCCAATGGTGCTTCCATTGCCATTGTTGCATCAGTGCATGCTGTGTGACACAGCCAGTATCTCTAGGACAGCTGACTTTGTGGCCATATCGGTAAAATTCACCCTCAATAAACCAGTTGGGTCTACTGATAATATGCCGCCTGAATATTTTGGGCACCATTAGTGATTGACCATGCCTCATACATATCTCTGGTATACATAAATGGAAAGTCTGTCTCCACCTGATTATGTGTGCTCTAGCGTAAAAAAGTATTGTGACAATAAAATATAACTCTGGCACACCAGATATGGATATAAAATGTTCAGAATAAAGAGTATGAGAAACTTGATTTCCTTAGTGAGACTTTAATGTGGAAAAAGTAAACAACAAAACAGATACAGTCCATTCAGTCTGACATTTCGGCCTATCAAAAGTTGGCCTTCATCAGGGTGAAATTATCTATTTGAATAAGGCAAAGCAGAGATATTCACATATAGCATAAGATGCACAGGAGGACTGTAGACCTCTAACCAAGGTGAAATTGAATACTCTGTATGAGAGCGGTTGGTCAGGGAACCGTTTTGAGGCCTGTGTGTATACAGGAACCCAGGGAGAGACTGTTCACTGTAGGTTAAGATGAGCCAGCAGAGGGTCATTAAGGTGAGTAAGAACCTATGGAAGCATTAATGAAGCATGATATCCATCACACTGTACGCCAAGGTGTAGGGGAGGTTTCATGCAAATCGTAATTCCAATAGAGTAAGTGTTCTAGTTGTAGTGAGGATCCTTTTTCAGGCAATAATTTAATCGATAGTTACGTTATTGAGGCGTAACATGCATCATACTTAGTACCAAGATATGGGAAGGGTATATTGCAAATGGTGTATGCAATCCAGCAGGTACTGTAGAGGCAGTGAGGGTCCTCTTTTTCAGAGAATGATCTCAATAGATCTCAACCATCAGTAAAAGATTAGGGAGAATGAGGTTATTCCAAGCAAAGCTTCAGGGATTGCATATACTGGGCTGGAATGGAGGAGAGACACATGTGAGAGTCTCCTGCTGGTCCATGCAGTCCGCGCTGGTGAGTGAAAGTTTCACATGTCATACATGCGACAGCACGCCAACACCTCCTTGATCCTGGAACCTTTCCCACAGCGACTTTTTGAAAATGACCCAGATGGGTTGAAACGTCCCCAGTGACAAGTCGCTTAACACTATCAAAAACATTTTTTGTATATACCACAAATAAATTCTACTATTGCATAAACTTTTAGAGAGTGCAGTGAATTATTAGGTTTTGATTTTTGGGCTACACCATTTCACGTGCACCTCGACTCCTTCCGAGTGCAGAACCATTCTCTTTACTTGACGATAGTGGCCAGACAGCGTCAAAACCAAGAGGTCCGAAAGGTAAATAAAAATAAAAACAAAAAGCAGGAGGAATGTCAGGAAAACAGGCTGAGGTCAAAACCGAGATGTCAGGCAAAGTGCAAAATCAGCAGGCAGGAGGAACATCAGGAGAACAGGCTGAGGTCAAACGGGAGAAAACAGCAAGGTGTGCACAGAATCAGGCAACTGTGTGGCTCAAGCAAAAAACAAGGCTACAACTGGCAAAAATAGGAGACCACTGAAGAAATAAAAAGGGTGTGGTGCCTTCCAATTGGCTGGAGTTGAAGTTGATAACTTTAGCTGGAAGGCACACACCCTTATAATCAGCCAGTGATGCTGCAAGTTCCAGCCATACCAAGCTTGGAGGGTGGGCAGAGACTGCACCCATCAGAGCTACTGGTACTGACTCTTCCTCTATCACCAGCACCACCTGCAGTGGGAATACGGTGGCACCTGGTGACCGGAGCAGTAGTCACAGGAGCAGACTTTGGTGGAGATGTGACAAGCGGTCACCTGACGTTACTTTACTAAACAGGAGAGGAATAGGGCTGGTGGGGAGTAGCATCACAGGAAAAGTACATTAAATTATCTGCTGCATAGTAAATAGATTTTATAAATATTGAGATTTATTAGCTAAACCTGGAAAATCCTGTTATTGTGAAATACTAAAAAAATATACGGTACTTCTTAGTATTTTTTCGAGTCTTCTGTACATTTTTTTTAAATGCAAAATATATTATGTAAGATCCAACAAATCATTTGCTTAATCCTGCTGTTGAGCCCTGAAATATCACACTGACCCCCCACCGGTTAACAGTAATGCCCGATATACTTTATCCGCTTGTTCTCCTGTGTTGTTCTGAGGATTACAGCTGGCTCCGTATAATAGAAATGTGTTTTAGTCCTGCTGCATTTTGTTTGCCACAGGCACATAATGGCAGCGGCGGTGCATTGTAGGTGGGATGCTGACTCTCCGTCACCTTTGGTGTAATGACAAAAAATACAATATGGAAAATCTGCATATAATGCATAAAATAATAACTGGTATTTCTATGTGTTTATAGGTGGTTATTCGGTAATATGTCCCTGAGTTGTCCTTTTGCTATGATGACTTAAATTTTCTATATTCTTCTTTTAGTTTGTGCTGTGCGAATAACCTGAACAATAAACAAATGGGTGGCACAAGAAAGGAGCCCAGTAGACAAAGGGAACCAATTTTATTAATTCTGTAATAGAGGCCCACACTGAGAGATGTTATACCTATATAATAATGAGGGTCATTCAGCTGCATGACTGCCTCGTGTTAAATATCCTGGTGTTAGCTGCTAGGAAAATGTATAGCTGGTTGTGACCTTCCCCCAATATATAGGACATGTAGAAAATGTTCAATATAGAGATATCAGGACTCCCATATGTCTGTGTGTGCTGTGTATGGGAGACATCGTAACAGCTGATCCCACTAGCTCCGAGACAACTGAACATTACAAATAGAGCCTGCAAAGGGAAAGACTGCTGACAAATGCAAGATACAAGTCATATAATGGCCAAGAAGTTTTATTCCTCATGTACACAGACAACTACTTATTCTAAGAAGTCAATTAAAGTGTTTAGTGATCTATTAGTGTTCGTGATTTATGGTTCAGAATTATAAATGAATGGCCGGAACAGTAAGAGATTAGCTGGTTGTTACGTCACCACCGGAATCTGCTCCAGTGACTTCTGCTACGATCGCCAGGCGACGCCGTGTTCCTGCCGTGGATGGTGCTGGTGATGGGAGAGGAGTCGATGCCAGCGGCACTGGTGGGCGCAGGCTCCGATCATCCACTGGGCTGGGTTATCTTGGGATCTGCAGTACCACTGGCTGACTGTGGGTGGCATGTGTCTTCCAGCTGAAGTTGCCAGCGTTCAGCTACAGCTAATGGGAAGACACAACACCCTTCTTAGTTCCCCTCCTGTCTGCTGACCTCTGCCAGAGATAGTTCTGATTTCCTGGCTCCTGATCCGCCCTATTCTGTTTTGTGATTCCTGTGTGCTGACTTCTGCGTGTTTTCTGATTACCCTTCTGCCTGTTGTTTTTGTAACTCACTGCCCAATCCGGATTTGACCTCTGCTACGTTTTCTGATTACGTCCTTGCCTGCCGATTCTGTCCCTGTTCTGCTATTCCTGGTTTGACCCTGCCTGACGACTACTCTCTTGGACTGCAGCCTTCCACAGGTAGTGATCTCCAGGGCCCTGTGTAATTCCAAATCCCTGTATAGGGGTTAAAGGGTTTCAGGGTTCTGGGGTCCTGCTTGGTGAGTGGCTACCTTCTAGCCTGTCCATTACATCCCATCTGAGTCTGTTGATCCAGGCAGGCGTTACACTGGTGAATACCACCATTCTGCTCTTGACTATGGATGAGTTCACACAGTGTTTTTGGAGGAAGATTTTGAAGTGGATCCACTCCAAAAATCTTGGAAAAATCTCTTTGAATAGTGTTTCTGAATACCCTTTCTAGAAAATTCAGTGCTACTCCTAGGCAGCGCTCACTTGAGCATATAACATAGATTTGATTTTTTACCAGACAGAACTCTAACCATCGTTAATCTATGGAACAGTGCCGATCATCATACTTTTTATAATGTCAATTTGTCATGAGAAAACATTTTCAGCATGCTGTGATTGGCAGTGTATATCGGACAGCGCACACACATTTAAGTCTATGGGTGTGAGTAATTCATCAGAAGACTTCCAAGTGGAGTCCAATTTTCCACAGATTCATAAAATGGCATAGATGAAGAAATGTTGTTCTATTCCTTCTCCTGACAGCGTGCTATGATTCTCTCATACGAATCGGATCACAGAAGGCTAACACTCTGATCCAATTCTGTTTGATCTGCATTTCATCAGCATAATCAGCCTGATTCTCTTGCATGAAAGTGTAGGGATTTGCTGGGCGGTAATTATGGGTGAAGGATTGACTCCACATGCCCTGCACACTACATGGGAAAGCTGGGTCTGGCTGGGTGTGTGGATTTGTGTCATGTGGGCTGTGAACCCATGCAGGCCACATATTGCCACTGACATCGGTTGGATAGAACCTGATGATGACTCACACTCACAAGGAGACCAACAGTTTGTTTCAAAGAACAACTCTTTACTCAAAGCTTCCAGATAGTGGACATTATCTTCCATTGCGTTACAGTTCTACAAGGCATAGTCAGACACAGTCTTAATTCCCACTAGGTTGCTTCAGATCTTACTGTTCCTGTGAGTTTCAGCATATCGCAGCTTAGCGTTACAGTACAACTCATGACAGTCACTTTCCCTTACAGATGCTCCACATCCAGTCTCCTTACAGGGGTGAGAATCGGGTCCCATCACCATGGTCAGAGTAGAGCCTTGCGCTCTCAGATGCTTGGGGAGAATCCACCTAGATAAGCAGACTTCAGTTACACGCAAGTTAGCATAAGCCCGTTACCTTGATGGCAATAGGTCTGGCTGCTAGACTGCTGTCCTACGGCTCCTATTGCCTGGGGCCGTTCCGTTCAATGATCGGTCTCTTGTTCCAACACTGTTGTCACTCCGTGTCTCAGTCAACTCTTATGGATCGCACTCTCGTCTCCAGTCTCCAGTTTTTTCACGTTATTGCCACAAGCCACCAGCTACATGTGACCTTCACAAACTAAAGCCTATCTGTCCGTTACTGTCACTCACTAGACCTTCACTTCACTAAAGGTACTGTCACACATAACGAGATCGCTAGCGAGATCGCAGCTGAGTCACCGTTTGGTGACGCAGTAGCGATCCCGTTAGCGATCTCGTTATGTGTGACACCTACCAGCGATCAGGCCCCTGCTGTGAGATTGCTAGTCATTGCTGAATGGTCCAGGTCATTTTCTTCAAAGGCGACGTCCTGCTGGGCAGGACACATCGCTGTGTTTGACGCTGTGTGACAGGGTCACAGTGACTGCTGAGATCGTTATACAGGTCGCTACTGCGACCTGTATCGTTCCTGCATCGCTGGTAAGGTCTGACTGTGTGACATCTCACCTGCGACCTCCCAGCGACTTACCTGTGATCCCTATCAGGTTGCATCGTTTTCGGGATCGCTGGTAAGTCGTTGTGTGTGACTGGGCCTTTAGTCTTCTAGAATGAATAATCTCTTACCTTGTCAACTAAACTCTTCCATTGTGGGCTAGTCCCAACACTTAACTGTTGCTTAATCTGATAACTTCTATGCTCTGGTAACTTCCTACTCAGGTGCTATACCATACTTCACATTCCATATTATCAACATTCCATATCACAGATTACATTTTACAATACATAGGAACACATTACAATCTACATGGCACAATATGTACAAAAGGCTCAAGATATTTACATTACACTACACAATGTGATTAGTTTCTTCATGGGCAAGAAAGTGACAGTAACATTCTACCACTCTTACAAAAGGATCAAAGCACATGTGATTGCGGCCTTATGATGAGATTTTTTTTTTAGCTTGAAATCTTTGCCTTGGAAGAAAATAAGCAGTATGTCACTTCATTGAGGCAGATTCCTCTTGGAAACTATCAGCTGAAATGATGGTGCCTCAGAGGTTTTACACACGGGGATGTATCGGTGTCCACCCACTGTCACATGCCTTTTAGCCAAACCAAAAATAGAAAAACAATGCACTTAGCCTAAATGCCATGACAGTCCATAGATTGTAATAAGATTGTAAGCTTACAAGCAAGGCCCTCACGCTTTTGGTGTGTTGAGCTATGTGTTACTCTGTAATGTCTTATTTTGCCTGTACATGATCCCTCTGAATTATAATGTGCTGCAGATGATGTAGTTGTTATAGGAATAATAATGAAAAAATATATATTATTAACAGTTCTATTGTTCGAAAATAATATTCCTGAATGAGGATGATGAAGGAAATACCATAGTGCATGAGGCAGCTCATAAGACAAATGGTTATTTTAACTCATTGTCGAGGCATGTCTATGGCTGGCTTAAAGACAATGTTTTAAAAGAGCACAAGCCACCCACTGTATGTGACCTTCTCAGCCTACAAACTATCCGTCCATTATTGTTGCTCACTAGATCTTCACTTCAATAAATTGTCACGCAGGTGACAAGCTGGGTTTACCTAGTACCTGGTAAATCCCCAGAAGATGTTAGAACATACAGGGGTCATGATACAATGGAGGTCCCTGCCACTAGGGAGAGGTGTGAGGGGGCACCTCCTGAACTCACCTCAAGCTGACTCCTGAGCTCACTAGCATCCCTATACAGTTTTTTCAATCTGTTGGCAATCAGGATACCTGGGTCCCTCAGCTGGCTCTAAACACACCCTGCCTAGTGAGTAGGCCAATGAGTACACTAGACTCGCCATTACAATACAGAAACACAAGGAATGAACACAAACAGGGGAAATAGACATGCAAGGAAATACAACCCAGGGGGCTTCTGTGCAACACAACTGCTACAAACTCCACAACAGACTTCTTCTGGAACAGGCACCTTCCAAAGTGGACCACGTAGAAATGAGGATTCAGTTTCTATCACAGGCATCATGTGATCAGATCACATAACTTTAATAGGGAGGGGAGTGATCCGAAAAAGCCACACCTGAGATTGGCAGCTACAGCCCGCAGCCAGACAGGAAAGGGTGCTTAACCCTTACAGCACCACAAGGGAGATGTTTATTAAATAACAGTAGTGAACCTGCCATCTTCAAAGCGCTGTGACCTTCTGACACCAGATTCACCGGGGTATCCCCCGAGCGAGATACACTCATGACATAAGTCTTCTAGATTGAACTGTCTCTTACCCTGTCAACTAATCTCTCCCATTGTGAGCTAGTCCCAACATTTAACTGTTTCTTACCCTATAGTCTGCTAACATCCTAAACAAGTGCTCGTATACCATACTTCACATTACACATTATCAACATTTCGAAATTTAGAAAATAAATATTTACAGTTTTATGTACAATTTCCAACTGATTTCTGTGCGCCCGATCTATTCCGTTTCACTCCTGGTTTAGATATTAAACATATAATACAGAAATGCCCACAATGTAAGTCTGTAATATATTCAATGAAATATTTCCAAAGAAAGGTTTATCTGCTATTATTCTTAATGCAGGTCTAGGAACAGAAGAGAGATGCTTCACACAGACAGCTGTGGCCTTTATATTGTACATTTCATTGAAAATGTAACTGTTTTGCAAGAGCAACCATTGCACATTGTTATCCTTGAATATTCACACCATTATAACTGAAAACAAAGTAAAATGCACAAACTATGTGGCATTGATGTTCTGTAATAAAAGTATAACTGTGTATTAAGCACAATATATAAACCAGCCAGCTGTAATGATCTCATTGCAAGTGAAATGGAGTAAAATATCTGATTAATACAATAACGTATTGTCATTTTCACAACACGCAGGTATCATCACGTATTGTTATATTACAAGGCAAAGTGCAAATACAGTGTTAAATACAACAAAGAGGATTGATTTTGTGTTTCTTTGCATGTCTTTATGTTTATGCAAAGTATATAAACTATAGAGAAACATTACGCAATTTGGATTTTTGATTAATTTTATTTTATTATTGAACAACTGCAGAGCTATTGGTCAATCCAAAACGTTAATAAACCTGAATCCGGAAAATTTAAAATAGTAAAAGTGATATTTTGTCTTTCTTCTGAATTTCTATGAGCAGAATTATTGGGTGACTATTAGTGTGCGGAAATATAATGCCACTATATGAAAAACATAAATTTCCCATCTTAATTGTTTATTTTCATCTGTTAAAGTGAGAATAATAACCAAACAATTCAATTTGCACAAACCTTTTCCCACTGATGTGTCTCCGTCTAGCGTACATGCGTGTCCATGTAGCACCCACGGGGCAGGGGTTAAATGTACTCGTCGCCTGGTCCGGGATGTCACGTGTGCCCCTGCCCGGCTTTGTGGCCCAGAGGTGTACAATAAAAGGGATGGATGGTTGGGATGATGGGGATGAAGGGTGTTGGGAGTAGTAGTTGTTTTGTAACACCACCTGTGGTATGCGGCCAGGGATTAGCCACCACTGTGGTCGCTGTCCTCTGGGGCGGGTGGTGTTGCAGCTAGGATAGTTCAGCTTCCTGCAGGTGAAGCTAGGCCCCAGGGAGGATGTTGGAGGTAGTAGTGGCTGTTGGCGCCGAAGCTCTGGGCGCTGGCAATGAAGGGGCAGACACAAAAGTTGTGATTCCAGGTCTTTACTCACTGTCCGTGGATTGCCCGGGAGGTACCGGTCTCCGCCGTGATGGGCTCCATTCAATTCCAGTTAAGTTAGAGGTAGCCACTGGTGCATAAAAGTGTCCTTTCCTAAGGGATGCCCCTTCAGAAGTGAGGAACCCGGGCTGAGCTTCCTGCTCCAAGCCTCAGGCCCCGTGAAGAAAGAAGACGAAAGAGGTGTCGTGTCACCAGAACTGTAGTACCAATTTGACTGAAGATTGTGTCCCGATTGCTCCTACTTCAACCCCAAGTGGTGCCCGCCCCCCAGGTGGTTGTCTTAGTGACCGTGAAAGTCCCATGCTTCCAGGCACATAAACTGTATGTAACGTGGAATGTGGAAACACAGGTGATTAACCCCCTCCTTAGCAGAGATGAATACTGCACCTTAATTGAGGCGCAGTACCCTGTGGCGACTGAAGCTGCAGGGACGCCACATCCATGTTTCCGCACGAAGACAAGTTCGTTTTTTTCTGGCATTACTGATTTCACACAGACGATGGTGCGATGGTGTGATCCTTGAAACACGTACCAGAAAAAACACGTACATTGAAGATAAAAAGCTTTTAAACTCACATGTCTCCAGCAATGCTTTATCCAGACGCTGCTATCTCCTGTTTCCAGGCCGGCTAATTATGCTCATACATATGGACTGCACAGCTAACCTGGAAACAGCTGCAGCCGGGAGACAACAGTGCCCAGACACAGCACCGCGGAAGATATCAGCAAAACAGAGAGCAGCGGTGTGGACATGTGGATATAAGTGCCTGATTTCCGTACATTATCACGGATAGCACACAGAGCTCGCACGGCACGCGGAGGGACATGCACACCTTTACCACATCAGTGAAAAACGTGTGTATTTTTCACTGACGTGTAAAAGAGGCCTAACAGTCATGAGTCTTCAATCCATGGAGTCAGTTTCTTAATCTGAGATGAAGCATTACCCAGCATCAAATCATGTTCATTTTGAAAGGTGCAGACTTTTTCCTCTACAGCTGTTTGAAGAAAGTGTCTTCTTAAATCTGGCAGTAGGTTTGGGAGATAATTTGAAGTCCATCTTCCAAAGGTCCAACAAGCTCAACTTTATTAATATCAGCCCATAGCAGTACCCATCATCACCTTGCTATCGTCTCAGTCAAAATAGAGGTCTGTACTGATTACTGTTCCAGGCAGGGATCCTTCCATCTAGTCCACTAAGAGTCAATTTCATACTTAAGCCCATAAAACCTTTGAAAAACCTGTCTTCAGATATTTCTTGTCCCATTGACATTTCACTTTGTGTGTCTTTTTCAGTGGTGGTTGGGTTTCATCCTTTCTGACGTCATCCGTGTCTCTGAGCAGTGAACACCTTTTTCTTCAGGGCCTCCAGGAAGGTTGAAGTTCTGGAATATGACTATATGAACATGGGATATGGAATATGTAGCATAATGTGCTACTGGTCGCTTTAAATTTGATTCTTCTCAAATCTTTGGCATTTAATGTGCTTTTTTTTTTCTTAAGGCTGTGTGCACACGATGCGTTTTTTACCGCGAAACGCTGCGTTTTGAACCGCAGCGTTTCAGTGGCAAATTGCATGCGTTCAGCTTTCCCAGCAAAGTGTATGGGAAAGCTGAAAAATCAGTGCACATGCTGCGTTTCTTTCCGCAGCGTTTTGGATGCCAAAAATCGGTGCGGAAAGAAAAGCAGCATGTCACTTCTTTTGTGCGTTGTGGCTGCGTTCTCTCCCCCATTGAAATCAATGATGCGGGGTCAGAACGCAGCCACAACGCATGGACCTGCTTTTTTGTTGCGGTCCGCGGCCTTTGTCGGCACGCCAGAACGCAGGCATTTACCTGGAAGTGAGGTCAAGAGGTTTCCTGTTGACCTCACTTCCTGGCAAAGCCCCCGGTGTCGCCAAAGTGCCCGCCCCGACCCCCGACCCCCCTCCCGAAAATCCAACATGGCCGCGCGCACAGTAGCGCACCGGCCGCCCTGCTCCTATGATTTCTGTCGCATGTGCAATAACACATGCGACAGAAAACTGTTCCCAGGCCCTGCCCGTTCACCCCAATTCCCCCCGGTGTCATACATACCTGTCCGGTCGCAGCGCTGATCCCCCGCGGCTCCCTCCTCCTTCACAGCAGACGCCGGCCGGTCACATGAGCAGAGCAGCTGACAGCCAGCACAGTGTTCAGTGTGAGCTGTCCTGGCTGCTCGGCAGTCTGCAGCTGTGACCCGGGGAGAGTGGGTGCAGATTTTTGCACCCACTCTCCTCAAATGGAGGGTCTGCCCTCCTAGAAAATGGGGGATACGTTTCCTGAACGTGCCCCCATATTCTAGAAGGTCCAGAGGCGACGTGGGACATCCATATGGATTTCTGCGGACCCATTTTTTTTTATTAAATTGGAGAACAAGGGAATGATTTGGGGAGTGTTTTTTCTAATAAAACATTTTTTGTTGTCTTTTTTTGCTTTTGTTTACTGTCAATTAGTTATGTCGGGTGTCTGATAGACGCCGTGACATCACTAATTGCTGGGCTTGATGCCAGGTGACATTACACATCTGGTATCAACCCCATTTATTACCCCGTTAGCCAACGCACCAGGGCGCGGGATGAGTTGGGGCGAAGCGCCAGGATTGGCGCATCTAATGGATGCGCCACTTCTGGGGCGGCTGCGGCCTGCTATTTTTAGGCTGGGAAGAGTCCAATAACCATGGCTCTTCCCACCCTGAGAATACCAGACCCCAGCTGTCAGCTTCACCTTGGCTGGTGATCTAATTTGGGGGGACCCCACGTTATTTTTTTTTTATTCTTTATTTATAAATAAAAAAAAAAACATGGGGAGCCCTACAAATTGATCACCAGCCAAGATGAAGCTGCCAGCTGTGGTTTGCAGGCTACAGCTGTCTGCTTTACCCTGACTGGCTATCAAAAATAGGGGGGACCCCACGCCATTTTTTTCATTTTTTTTTTTTTTTTTATTGGATAAATACTAAGCTAGGCACCCTTTAGTGCCACATGAAAGGTACTAAAGGTGCCAGCTTAGAATATGCAGGCGGGGGTGGGACGTTCTATATATTTGACATCCCTTCATCCATTGACGCTTTTTAGGCTGTGTGTCCACAATCAGGGTTTGCAGCGTTATGGGCGCTGAGTGTTTTCCCTGCGTCCATAACGCTGCGTTGTGCAGTAGAAGCACAGTGGAAGGATTTTTGGAGATCCCATGCCCACTGTGCTTCTTTTCTCCGCAGCATAAACTGACCGGTAGCGTGGCTTCCCGAGCCTCAGCATGTCAATTTATGCTGCGGAGACGAGTGTTCTCTGCAGGTAGTATAGAGCTCCACAGCAGCCTGAACCCAAATCGTGGGCATGGGCAGCTGCAGGAAGGCTGACACTGTGTACTAGACGCCGTGTCGCTGGATCATGGCCACATAGCCTTAGGCCCCTTTCACCCGTCAGTGATTCTGGGACGTTTGTGCTTTTTTTTAAACGTACCAGGATCACTGACATACGCAGACCCATTATAATGAATGGGTCTGCTCACACGTCAGTGATTTTTCACTGCACGTGTCTCCATGCGGCGTACCCGCGTGTGCGTGATTGCCACACGGAGACATGTCCATTTTTTTCTGGCATCACTGATGTCCCACGGACCACACAGTGGTGTGATCCGTGAAACACGTGCCAGAAAAAAACGTGCTTTTAAAATAAAAAACATTTTAACTCACCCGGCGTCCAGCGATGTCCTCTGCAGCCCGTCCTCCCAGTTCCTTCTGTGCCGGCTCATTATTGTTGCGCATATTCATGATGCACGACACAGCCAACCCGGAAGCAGCTGCTGCGGGGGTCAGCGCCGGCCGGATGCTGCACCGCGGGAGCGATCAGCACCATGGAGAGCGGGAGCGGGTGCAGGTGAGTTAATCTCTAAGTGCAATCACGGCACACGGAGGGACATGTGCGTGTTTTACACGCCAGTGAAAAACGTCAATGTTTTTCACTGACATGTGAAGCGGGCCTAAAAGTGAGAATATTGTTGCTACAGCAACATTTTGGGTGAAGTAGCTGTGGATTCAAAATGCTTAATATACTCCTGAATAAAATCCTTGAGGGGTGCAGATTCCAAAATGGGGTCACTTGTGGGGGTTTTCTGACGTATAGGTACCTAAGGGGCTTGGTGCGCGAAGTTTATTTCAACTTTTCCAAAATTCAAATGGTGCTCCTTCCATTCCAAGCCCTCCCATTTATCCAAACAGAATGTGGAGAAGGAAATGACATCACAGGTTTTTTTTTCCAAAGGTCTGTGTTCAACCAACTTTATTATCACTGACAAGTCTTAAAAAACGCACCTAAAAAAACGCATGAAAAACGCATGAAAAACGCATGAAAAACGCATGAAAAACGCATGCGTTTTCGATGCGTTGTTTCTCAAAAAGCATTGTTTACAATTCTCCCCTCTGCCAGAGGGTGCGTTTTTTTCCGCGCGGAAAAAAAAGCAACGTGTGCACATACCCTAACACAGTTTTTGTGACTTTGTTGACTATTTGTAGCAAAACGTTTGATGGTTCTGTGATCACGCCCCAATATCTTGGTAATTATAATAGTGCTGCCTCCATCTGTAAGACTTGCAAAACATTTTTACTTTTTTGAGTCAGTAAAATCTCTTTTTTGTCCATTTTGTCTGAGAAAAACAAGCTGCCTAATAATTCTGCACAGCTTGAGGCCTCTTTCACACGTTCGTGCAAAACACACGTTTTGCACAGTCTGTGGTGTAGCTGCGTATGTGTGTGCGTGTGTCCGTGTGTGTGTTTAGCATGTGCTATCAGTGTGCTATCCGTCTGACATCTGCATAGTACACAGACCGCATGAACTCCTATACTTACCTGTCCATGGCACTGCTGTCTCTGGCACTGCTGTCTCTGGCACTGCTGTCTCCGGTGCTGCTGCTGTTTCCTGTCTTCGGTACAGTGCATATGCAATGAGCATAATGAGCAGGGGTCTGAAGAAAGTGACAGCACAGCCGAAGACAGAAGGGCTGGAGACAGGAGAATATAGAAAATCATTTTATTTCACAGACACGTGGTTTTCTCCGGTATGTGTCACACTGATGTCCCACAGATCACATCAGTGTGCGCTTCATGTGGTCCGTGTTACACATGTGCTGCCAGAGAATAATGGGACATGTCTAAAGGGGGCTTTACACGCAACGATATCTCTAACGAGATGTGGTCGGGGTCACGGAATTCGTGACGCACATCCGGCGTCATTAGCAACGTCGTTGCGTGTGACACCTATGAGCAAGTGTTAACGATCAAAAATACTCACCTAATCATTGATTCTTGACACGTCATTCATTTTCAAAATATTGTTGCTCGTTCTAGACGCAGGTTGTTTATCGTTCCTGAGGCTGCACACATCGCTACGTGTGACACCCCGGGAGCGATAAACAACGTTCCTGCATCCTCCGGCAATGAGGTGGGCGTGTAGTTAATGTGGCTGGTCTCCGCCCCTCCATTTCTATTGACGGGCCGCTGTGTGACGTCGCTGTGACGGCGCACGAACCTCCCCCTTAAAAAAGAGGTTGTTCGCCGCCCATAGCGACGTCACTAGCATGGTAAGTACGTGTTACGCGTCCTAGCAATATTGTGCACCATGGGCAGCGATTTGCCCGTGACGCACAAACGACAGAGGGCGGGTGCTTTCACTTAGTGTGGAGCTTTCATTTAGTGTGGAGCACACAGACACACACATGCTCCACATGGACACACGGTCTGTGTGAAAACAAGCATGTGTGCTCAAACCCATTGATTTTAATGGGTCTATGTGTTTCAGTGTTTCCGGTACGTGTAAAAATGGACGTCACATGTACCGGACACACGGACATGTGAAGGAGGCCTGATAAAGTGTGTTGTATCCTTAGGCCACACCCTCATTGTTACACATATACACATCACCTGATCTGCCTCATCCAATAAGAACTCAAGCTTATACAGTTTGAAGTTGGAAAATCTGCATAAAAATGATGATATGGTCAAGAAAACAAAAAATACAATAGTAGAAATTGTTTTTTTTTTTCCCATTTCACCAAACTTGAAAATGTATCCTTATTCTTCAAGATTTTATATAGTAAAAATGATGGTGTTATTTAAAGCTACAATAAATGTCAATTTCTGGCGAAGCTGAAAACAGCGTACTTGGATTTTGGCAGGTAGTCTGCATATCACATGGTCACAGTTACGTGACCGTCAAAGAATCCTCACAGCACGCAGTGTGCACAATGTGAGGATCCACATGTCTGCAATCACATAGAGCAACACATAGAGGGACTGCAGACTTGCATTCTCAGACTTGACAACTCCTTCACCCTCGGCCATTTTCCTTTTTTCGTTTTAGTTTTTTTCCTCCCCTTCTTCCAAGAGCCAATACATTTTTATTTTCCCATCAATATAGCCATATCTTTGCTTGTTTTTTTTGCGGACCGTGTTGTACTTTTGAAAGAAACCATTCATTCTGCCACACATATTGTAATGGAAAATGGGAAATAAATTCCAAGTGAGGTGAAATTGCAAAAAAAGGGGAATTGCACAATTCTTTTTGTTTTTTTTTGTTTTTTTATTTACCATGTTCACTATACGGTAAAACTCATCTAGCAATATGATTCCCCAGGTCAGTACAAGTTCGTAAATACCAAACATATATAGTTTTCATTTTATCTAAGTTCTGAAAAAAAAAATCTGAATTTTGTAAAAAACATAAATAA